>NW_028128817.1:0-74961 GCF_965231255.1 Vanellus vanellus
CATAAAACCACCGTTTTGCACTCTCGGCAGCCTCCGGAGCAAAAAACGCAAATGTCCAGCCGCTGCTCCCACAGCAAAGGTTCCAAGGCGGAAAAGTCATGCTGGTCCTCACTGCCTCCGGGAACCCCTTCAAATGCCCCACACCTTTTGGACCTCTCTGCTTTCCTGTGGACTCCATCCTCAAAACCACCGTTTTTCACTCTCGGGAGCCTCCGGAGCAAAAAACGCAAACGTCCAGCCACTGCTCCCACAGCAAAGGTCTCATGGGGGAAAAGTCATGCTGGTCCACACTGCCTCTGGGAACCCCTTCAAATGCCCCACACCTTTTGGACCTCTCTGCTTTCCTGTGGACTCCATCCTCAAAACCACCATTTTTCACTCTCGGCAGCCTCCGGAGCAAAAAACGCAAACATCCAGCCGCTGCTCCCACAGCAAAGGTTCCAAGGCGGAAAAGTCATGCTGGTCCTCACTGCCTCCGGGAACCTCTTCAAATGCCCCACACCTTTTGGACCTCTCTGCTTTCCTGTGGACTCCATCTTCAAAACCACCGTTTTTCACTCTCGGCAGCCTCCGGAGCAAAAAAAGCAAACATCCAGCCGCTGGTCCCACAGCAAAGGTTCCAGCAGGGAAAAGTCATGCTGGTCCTCACTGCCTCCGGGAACCCCTTCAAATGCCCCACACCTTTTGGACCTCTCTGTTTTCCTGTGGACTCCAGCCTCAAAACCACCGTTTTTAACCCTCGGTAGTCTCTATAGCAAAAAACGCAAACGTCCTGCCACTGCTCCCACAGCAAAGGAGCCAAAGGGGAAAAGTCATGCTGGTCCTCACTGCCTCCGGGAACCCCTTCAAATGCCCCACACCTTTTGGACCTCTCTGCTTTCCTGTTGAATGCATCCTCAAAACCACCGTTTTTCACTCTCAGCAGCCTCCGGAGCAAAAAGCGCAAACGTCCAGCCGCTGCTCCCACAGCAAAGGCCCCAGCGGGGAAAAGTCATGCTGGTCCTCACTGCCTCCGGGAACCCCTTCAAATGCCCCACACCTTTTGGACCTCTCTGCTTTCCTGTGGACTCCATCCTCAAAACCACTGTGTTTCACTCTCAGCAGCCTCCGGAGTAAAAAACGCAAACGTCCAGCCGCTGCTCCCACAGCAAAGATCTCAGGGGGGAAAAGTCATGCTGGTCCTCACTGCCTCCGGGAACCCCTTCAAATGCCCCACACCTTTTGGACCTCTCTGCTTTCCTGTGGACTATAACCTCAAAACCGCCATTTTTCACTCTCGGCACACTCCGGAGCAAAAAACGCAAACGTCCAGCCGCTGCTCCCACAGCAAAGGCCCCAGCGGGGAAAAGTCATGCTGGTCCTCACTGCCTCCGGGAACCACTTCAAATGCCCCACACCTTTTGGACCTCTCTGCTTTCCTGTGGACTCCATCATCAAAATCACTGTTTTTCACTCTCGGCAGCCTGTGGAGCAAATACCGCAAACGTCCAGCCGCTGCTCCCACATCAAAGGCCCCAGCGGGGAAAAGTCATGCTGGTCCTCACTGCCTCCGCGAACCCCTTCAAATGCCCCACACCTTTTGGACCTCTCTGCTTTCCTGTGGACTCCACCCCCAAAACCACCGTTTTTCACTCTCGGCAGCCTCCGGAGCAAAAAACGCAAACGTTGAGCCGCTGCTCCCACAGCAAAGGTCTCAGGGGGGAAAAGTCATGCTCGTCCTCACTGCCTCCGGGAACCCCTTCAAATGCCCCACACCTTTTGGACCTCTCTGCTTTCCTGTGGACTCCATCCTCAAAACCACCGTTTTTCACTCTCGGCAGCCTCTGGAGCAAAGAACGCAAATGTCCAGCCGCTGCTCCCACAGCAAAGGCCCCAGCGGGGAAAAGTCATGCTGGTCCTCACTGCCTCCGGGAACCCCTTCAAATGCCCCACACCTTTTGCACCTCTCTGCTTTCCTGTGGACTCTTACCTCAAAATCACTGTTTTTCAATCTCGGAAGCCTCTGGAGCAAAAAACGAAAACGTCCAGCCGCTGCTCCCACAGCAAAGGCCCCAGCGGGGAAAAGTCATGCTGGTCCTCACTGCCTCCGGGAACCCCTTCAAATGCCCTACACCTTTTGGACCTCTCTGCTTTCCTGTGGACTCCATCCTCAAAACCACCGTTTTTCACTCTCGGCAGACTCCGGAGCAAAAAACGCAAACGTCCAGCCGCTGCTCCCACAGCAAAGATCTCAGGGGGGAAAAGTCATGCTGGTCCTCACTGCCTCCAGGAACCCCTTCAAATGCCCCACACCTTTTGGACCTCTCTGCTTTCCTGTGGACTCTAACCTCAAAATCACTGTTTTTCACTCTCGGCAGCCTCCGGAGCAAAAAACGCAAACGTCCAGCCGCTGCTCCCACAGCAAAGGCCCCAGCGGGGAAACGTGATGCTGGTCCTCAATGCTTCCGGGAACCGCATCAAATGCCCCACACCTTTTGGACCTCTCTGCTTTCCTGTGGACTCCAGACTCAAAACCACCGTTTTTAACCCTCGGTAGTCTCTGTAGCAAAAAACGCAAATGTCCAGCCGCTGCTCCCACAGCAAAGGCCCCAGCGGGGAAAAGTCATGCTGGTCCTCACTGCCTCCGGGAACCCCTTCAAATGCCCCACACCTTTTGGACCTCTCTGCTTTCCTGTGGACTCCATCCTCAAAACCACCGTTTTGCATTCTCGGCAGCCTCCGGAGCAAAAAACGCAAACGTCCAGCCGCTGCTCCCACAGCAAAGACCCCAGCGGGGAAAAGTCATGCTGGTCCTCACTGCCTCCAGGAACCCCTTCAAATGCCCCACACCTTTTGGACCTCTCTGCTTTCCTGTGGACTCCATCCTCAAAACCACCGTTTTTCACTCTCGGCAGCCTCCGGAGCAAAAAACGCAAACGTCCAGCCGCTGCAACCACAGCAAAGGCCCCAGCGGGGAAAAGTCATGGTGGTCCTCACTGCCTCCGGGAACCCCTTCAAATGCCCCACACATTTTGGACCCCTCTGCTTGAATGAGGGGGAAAAGGGGGAGCCAAGAAAGGAGGAAAGAGGAGACAGCTGGGGGAAAAAAAAAAGAAGAAAGGGGAGCAGCAGGGCAGAAACAATGAAGGGGGGGCGGGCGAGGTGTGAAGATGGAAAAACAGAAAGAAACGGAGGTGGAAAGAGAGAGGGGGGACCTGGAACAGGAGAGACAAGACAGGTGGAAAGAGGGGGACAGCGGATGGAGTGGGGGAAAGAAAGGGAGAAATGGGACGGAGGAAAAATGGAGAAAGAAAAGGGGTGATGGGGGGTGAGGAAATGGGGAAGGGGGGACACGGAACACAGATGGTAGGGGGAACTGAGAAAGAAGGGTAGGGAAAAGGGGGGATGCAGGAGAAGGAAAGGGGGAACAAGGGAGAAAGGGGGAGCATGGAACACATTGGGAGAGCGTCATTGAAAAAGAAGGAACGGGGCAACGGGGGGGAAAGGGCAGAGGGAAAGGACGGGGAAAGGGGCAACGGGGAAGAATTAAAGGGGGTACCAAGGATGAAGGGAAAGAGCAAAACAGGAGGCATAGGGGAAAGGAAGGGGGAAAGGGGGACAGTAGTGTGGGGAAGAAAGGGCACGGGGGGTGGGGGGTATAAGGGATAATGAGGGAACAGGGGAGGTAGAACAAAAGGGGAAATAGGGGACATTGGACAGGGGGAAAGAAAGGCAAAGGGGGAAAGGGGCGACAGGGTGGAAGAAAGGGAAAGGAAAGGGGGAACACGGGGTGGGGGAATAAAGGGAAAGAGGGAAAGGTGGGACGGGAGGGAAGAAAGGGGAAAGGGGACAAGGAAAAGAAGGGTAAAGGGGGATGAGGAGAACGGGAAAGAAAGGGAAAAGGGGGGAACGGGGGAACACAGGGAAGAAGGGGGAAAACAGGGAAAGGGGACAGGGAAGGGTGAAGGGGAAATGCAATGAGCGGTCCCATCACCTGAAATACACTATGCCTTATGTCCCTTCTGCTTTCTTTAAAAATACTGAAACGCCATAGACAGACACATACAAGATGCTAACCTGAACCCCTGCTTGATAGTCTCATCATCAGCCCTATAAAGAGTAATTATATCAGCATCTTACACAGTATACAGCAACATTAGTGAAAAACACAAATTTCCATTTTCGGTAAAGTCGGGAATTCATCGAAATGGAATGGAAAAAACAAAAAGCATGCTATTAAACTCTCCCCCGAGGCTTCCCGGAGGCACGGTGGCTCACATGTGCAGCTGACAGAGGTACCGACGTCCTGGAGCTGTGAGTTGGTGGTGTGCGCTGTCAGGAATGGCTGGGAGTGATCCTTCCTCGCCGTGGGGACCGTCCGCTCCTTGCTGGGGGCAGCCGCCTGTGGAACCCCCTTCTTTTCACTCCTCAGCCAGCTCCAGCAGGCATGCGTGCCCAGGCAGCCCCCGACCCTTGGCACAGCAGGGCCAGCCCCATCCTCAGCCTCACTGGCTGCACCTGAGGCTGCCCCCACTCATCCCCACCTGCAGCCTTTTTAAACCCTTGGCCCCGTCCCACCATCACCTCACTGGTCCCACCTGGGCTGCCCCAGCCCACAGCTGGAGCCCGTCAGGAGCAGGGGCCCTTGCCAAAGCCCCACAGCACATCGCCCCCTCCCCTGCCCCTGTCCCCAGCCACGACCTCTGCACCCAGGGGATGCAAACACATCCAGGGGCACACAAGGGGCAGGAAAAGTTTATTCATTAATGTACGCAAGAAATCCCAGCAGTGAGTTGGCTATAAGGCTCAGTGCCCAAACGCAACAGGACAGAGGGAGAAAAGGCAAGAGAAAAGCAGGAGGAAGGACAGAGGGACATAGAGAAGAGGTGTGAGACAGGGAAGCAGAAAACAGCACGCTGCAAACAAGAGAGGGGTGGGGAGTGGGACAGCCACGTAGAGAGAGGAGAGCGGACAGACTGCGCAAAATAACAGGCATAGAGATGGAGGAACAAATAAGAGCGACAGGGAGCAGGACAGAGGCCAAAGGGACCGGCAGGACAAGAAGACGGAGACAAGACAAGGGGCGGGGAAAATTTCTGCCGTGTCAGGGGGAAAAGAAACATTGGCAAGACATAAAAAATAACACCGGGGATCCGGACAGAGGTAGACATTGAAAGAAAATCTCAAAAGGCAATATGGTACACGAAACATAGACAAAAACTAAAAAATAGGGACAGGGAGATGTAAAAAGAAAGTGAAAAAGAGTGCCTGGGTGCAGGAAAGAGAGGGAAGAATGGGGATTTACAGACAGGGAGACGGCTAGAGGGAGACAAGGACAGAAAATTTTGAAAGCGATGGGATACAAGAATCATACACCAGAATTCAAACCTAGGTACGCAGAGCTGCATGGAGGGAGAGGTAGGAAGACAATTTGAAAAGCGACATAGCACAAGCCACACGGGCAAGAAGTTCAAATTAGTTTGGGGAATCAGAGAGGGAAGGGTAGGAGGGGAAATTAATTTAACTTACTGTTAATCAAATAATGACAAATAGGAACAAACGCAAAATAAAACACCTTCCTGCCACCCCTCCCTCTTTTCCTGGGCGCCTCTTCTCTCCTGACTTCTCTACATCCCACCCCTGACCAACGCAGGGGACATGGCATGGGGGTTGCGGCTCCTTCCTCCTCAGGCTCTTTTTCTGCTCCAGTGGGGGGTCCCTCCCACGAGGCCGCAGGTCTCGCACAGGCTCTCGGCTTCCTTCAGGCACAGCCACCTGCTCCGGCCTCGGGTCCTCCACGCGCCGCAGGGGCACGTTGGCTCCACCCTGGACCTCCCTGGACTGCAGGGGAACAGCCTGCCTCACCATGGTCTTCACCACAGGCTGCAGGAGAACCTCTGCTCTGCTTCCTACCAGCGCTGCCGATGGGCTCAGCTTTAACCAGCAGCACATCCGTCTCAGCGTGGGAACTGGCTGTGCCCAACATGGGAACAACACCCGGTGTCTTCTCACAGAACCCACCCCTGCAGCCCCCGCCCCAGCTAACGACACCTCGCATGGTAAACCCAATGCAACAGCGATGGGCTACAGGCCAGGAAGAAGGAAGCAACAGGAAACCATGCTGACAGAGATGAAAAAAAAAAAAAAAAAAAAAAAAAAACAAAAAACACACAAAACAAAAAAGAGCAATGAGCCACAAGGCAGAGAAGAAGGAATTAAAAAAGGGGGCAGTGAGGTAGACAGAGATAAACTGAAACATACCAAAAAACCTCGATGAGCTGAAGGGGAGAGACAGAGCAATTAAAGAATGGGGACGGGGAGCCAGGCAGAGAGAGAACAATAAAGGTAAAAACGGACTGTGGGACACATATTTTATATTCTAAAATCCTTTATGTAATAGAGGAGGTTTTTTGTAGAGTAGATTTTTATTTTGAACACCTTCGCTATACGCAAACAAATAGTCATATGTCAATAGATAGTAAAATGAGAGGGTTTTCTCTATTTCAATGGCTCCCACCCATGTTTCCAGATTGTAACGTTTTCTAATGTCCCCTATGAATCTCCCTCTTCTGAGGCATACAACCCCAACAATGGACCTTGGGCTGCCGTAAATGGCATCATCCTATTTCAGCGTATTACCAAATAGGCCAGAAGAAAGAGGAAGGATTCAGGTGGACATGCGGCACCTCCTTTAAAGATGAGAAGTATTTGAAGACTTCAAATGAGTGTTGATCCATCTGAAGAAATTTTGCAGCCATTGTTAGTGTGGCAGTAAAGCTGCTGTCTGTTCTCGGGAAAGGGCTTGTCCCTCCCCCTTTCCCTTCAGGTGGAAATGTATGCGTGTGATTCTATACTAAAAAATAAAAAAATAATAAGGAGGAGAGGGGAAAGGGGGGACGGAACAGTGCAGAACAAAAAGGAGGAAAAGTGGGACAGGGGAAAAACAAAAAGGGGGGGACGAGGGAAAAAAGGAAAGGGGGGAAGGGAAAGTAGAAACACTGGGAGAGAAAGAGGGGACGGGCAAGGCGTAAAGATGGAAAAACAGGAACAACAGTTAGGAGGTGGAGGCCGGAAGGTGGAGGCCAGGAGATAGAGGCCGGAAGGTGGAGGCCGAAGGCCAGAAAGTAAAAGCCGGAAAGTGGAGGCCAGAGGAGGAAAAGTGGAGGCCAAAAAAGTGGAGGCCAAAAAAGTGGAGGCCAAAAAAGTGGAGGCCAAAAAAGTGGAGGCCAAAAAAGTGGAGGCCAAAAAAGTGGAGGCCAAAAAAGTGGAGGCCAAAAAAGTGGAGGCCAAAAAAGTGGAGGCCAAAAAAGTGGAGGCCAAAAAAGTGGAGGCCAAAAAAGTGGAGGCCAAAAAAGTGGAGGCCAAAAAAGTGGAGGCCAAAAAAGTGGAGGCCAAAAAAGTGGAGGCCAAAAAAGTGGAGGCCAAAAAAGTGGAGGCCAAAAAAGTGGAGGCCAAAAAAGTGGAGGCCGGAGGCAAAGGAAAAAATTTTGTGATTTTCATAATTCATTGCCTCAAAACCACCGTTTTTCACTCTCGGAAGCCTCCGGAGTAAAAAACGCAAACGTTCAGCCGCTGCTCCCACAGTAAAGGCCACAGCGGGGACAAGTGATGCTGGTCCTCACTGCCTCCGGGAAGCCCTCCAAATGCCTCACACACTTGGGCCCTCTCTGGTTCCCTACGGACTCTAGCCTCAAACCCACCGTTTTTCACTCTCGGCAGCCTCCGGAGCAAAAAACGCAAATGTCCAGCCGCTGGTCCCACAGCAACGGTTCAAGGTGGAAAAGTCATGCTGGTCCTCACTGCCTCCGGGAACCCCTTCAAATGCCCCACACCTTTTGGACCTCTCTGTTTTCCTGTGGACTCCATCCAAAAAACCACCGTTTTTCACTCTCGGCAGCCTCCGGAGCAAAAAACGCAAACGCCCAGCCGCTGCTCCCACAGCAAAGGTCTCAGGGGGGAAAAGTCATGCTGGTCCTCACTGCCTCCGGGAACCCCTTCAAATGCCCCACACCTTTTAGATCTCTCTGCTTTCCTGTGGACTCTAGCCTCAAAACCACTGTTTTTAACCCACGGCAGCCTCTAAATCAAAAAAAGCAAACGTCCAGCCGCTGCTCCCACAGCAAAGTTTCCAAGGCGGAAAAGTCATGCTGGTCCTCACTGCCTCCGGGAACCCCTTCAAATGCCCCACACCTTTTGGACCTCTCTGCTTTCCTGTAGACTATAACCTCAAAACCGCCATTTTTCACTCTCGGCACACTCCGGAGCAAAAAACGCAAACGTCCAGCCGCTGCTCCCACAGCAAAGGTCTCAGGGGGGAAAAGTCATGCTGGTCCTCACTGCCTCCGGGAACCCCTTCAAATGCCCCACACCTTTTGGACCTCTCTGCTTTCCTGTGGACTCCATCCTCAAAACCACCGTTATTAACCTTCGGTAGTCTCTGGAGCAAAAAACGCAAAAGTCCAGCCGCTGCTCCCACAGCAAAGGCCCCAGCGGGGACAAGTCATGCTGGTCCTCACTGCCTCCGGGAACCCCTTCAAATGCCCCACACCTTTTGGACCTCTCTGTTTTCCTGTGGACTCCATCCTCAAAACCACCGTTTTTCACTCTCGGCAGCCTCCGGAGCAAAAAACGCAAACGTCCAGCCGCTACTCCCACAGCAAAGGCCCCAGCGGGGAAAAGTCATGCTGGTCCTCACTGCCTCCGGGAACCCCTTCAAATGCCCCACACCTTTTAGATCTCTCTGCTTTCCTGTGGACTCTAGCCTCAAAACCACTGTTTTTAACCCACGGCAGCCTCTAAATCAAAAAAAGCAAACGTCCAGCCGCTGCTCCCACAGCAAAGTTTCCAAGGCGGAAAAGTCATGCTGGTCCTCACTGCCTCCGGGAACCCCTTCAAATGCCCCACACCTTTTGGACCTCTCTGCTTTCCTGTAGACTATAACCTCAAAACCGCCATTTTTCACTCTCGGCACACTCCGGAGCAAAAAACGCAAACGTCCAGCCGCTGCTCCCACAGCGAAGTCCCAAGCAAGGAGAAGTCATGCTGGTCCTCACTGCCTCCGGGAACCCCTTCAAATGCCCCACACCTTTTGGACCTCTCTGTTTTCCTTTGGACTCCATCCTCAAAACCAGTGTTTTTCACTCTCGGCAGCCTCCGGAGCAAAAAACGCAAACGTCCAGCCGCTGCTCCCACAGCAAAGGCCCCAGCGGGGAAAAGTCATGCTGGTCCTCACTGCCTCTGGGAACCCCTTCAAATGCCCCACACCTTTTGGACCTCTCTGCTTTCCTGTGGACTCCATCCTCAAAACCACCGTTTTTAACCCTCGGTAGTCTCTGTAGCAAAAAACGCAAACGTCCAGCCGCTGCTCCCAAAGCAAAGGTCTCAGGGGGGAAAAGTCATGCTGATCCTCACTGCCTCCGGGAACCCCTTCAAATGCCCCACACCTTTTGGACCTCTCTGCTTTCCTTTGGACTCCATCCTCAAAACCAGTGTTTTTCACTCTCGGCAGCCTCCGGAGCAAAAAACGCAAACGTCCAGCCGCTGCTCCCACAGCAAAGGCCCCAGCGGGGACAAGTCATGCTGGTCCTCACTGCCTCCGGGAACGCCTTCAAATGCCCCACACCTTTTGGACCTCTCTGCTTTCCTGTGGACTCCACCCTCAAAACCACCGTTTTTCACTCTCGGCAGCCTCCGGAGCAAAAAACGCAAACGTCCAGCCGCTGCTCCCACAGCAAAGTCCCAAGCAAGGAGAAGTCATGCTGGTCCTCACTGCCTCCGGGAACCCCTTCAAATGCCCCCCACCTTTTGGACCTCTCTGCTTTCCTGTGGACTCCACCCTCAAAACCACCGTTTTTCACTCTCGGCAGCCTCCGGAGCAAAAAATGCAAAAGTCCAGCCGCTGCTCCCACAGCAAAGGCCCCAGCGGGGAAAAGTCATGCTGGTCCTCACTGCCTCCGGGAACCCCTTCAAATGCCCCACACCTTTTGGACCTCTCTGTTTTCCTGTGGACTCCATCCTCAAAACCAGTGTTTTTCACTCTCGGCAGCCTCCGGAGCAAAAAACGCAAACGTCCAGCCGCTGCTCCCACAGCAAAGGCCCCAGCGGGGAAAAGTCATGCTGGTCCTCACTGCCTCTGGGAACCCCTTCAAATGCCCCACACCTTTTGGACCTCTCTGCTTTCCTGTGGACTCCATCCTCAAAACCACCGTTTTTAACCCTCGGTAGTCTCTGTAGCAAAAAACGCAAACGTCCAGCCGCTGCTCCCACAGCAAAGGTCTCAGGGGGGAAAAGTCATGCTGGTCCTCACTGCCTCCGGGAACCCCTTCAAATGCCCCACACCTTTTGGACCTCTCTGCTTTCCTGTCGACTCTATCCTCAAAATCAGTGTTTTTCACTCTCGGCAGCGTCTGGAGCAAAAAACGCAAACGTCCAGCCGCTGCTCTCATAGCAAAGGTCTCAGGGGGGAAAAGTCATGCTGGTCCTCACTGCCTCTGGGAACCCCTTCAAATGCCCCACACCTTTTGGACCTCTCTGCTTTCCTGTGGATTCCATCCTCAAAACCACCGTTTTTAACCCTCGGTAGTCTCTGTAGCAAAAAACGCAAACGTCCAGCCGCTGCTCCCACAGCAAAGGTCTCAGGGGGGGAAAGTCATGCTGGTCCTCACTGCCTCCGGGAACCCCTTCAAATGCCCCACACCTTTTGGACCTCTCTGCTTTCCTGTTGAATGCATCCTCAAAACCAGTGTTTTTCACTCTCGGCAGCCTCCGGAGCAAAAAACGCAAACGTCCAGCCGCTGCTCCCACAGCAAAGGCCCCAGCGGGGAAAAGTCATGCTGGTCCTCACTGCCTCTGGGAACCCCTTCAAATGCCCCACACCTTTTGGACCTCTCTGCTTTCCTGTGGACTCCATCCTCAAAACCACCGTTTTTAACCCTCGGTAGTCTCTGTAGCAAAAAACGCAAACGTCCAGCCGCTGCTCCCACAGCAAAGGTCTCAGGGGGGAAAAGTCATGCTGGTCCTCACTGCCTCCGGGAACCCCTTCAAATGCCCCACACCTTTTGGACCTCTCTGCTTTCCTGTCGACTCTATCCTCAAAATCAGTGTTTTTCACTCTCGGCAGCGTCTGGAGCAAAAAACGCAAACGTCCAGCCGCTGCTCTCATAGCAAAGGTCTCAGGGGGGAAAAGTCATGCTGGTCCTCACTGCCTCCGGGAACCCCTTCAAATGCCCCACACCTTTTGGACCTCTCTGCTTTCCTGTGGACTCCAGCCTCAAAACCACCGTTTTTCACTCTCGGCAGCCTCCGGAGCAAAAAACGCAAACGTCCAGCCGCTGCTCCCACAGCAAAGGTTCCAAGGCGGAAAAGTCATGCTGGTCCTCACTGCCTCCGGGAACCCCTTCAAATGCCCCACACCTTTTGGACCTCTCTGCTTTCCTGTGGACTCCATCCTCAAAACCACCGTTTTTAACCCACGGGAGCCTCTAAATCAAAAAACGCAAACGTCCAGCCGCTGCTCCCACAGCAAAGGTTCCAAGGCGGAAAAGTCATGCTGGTCCTCACTGCCTCCGGGAACCCCTTCAAATGCCCCACACCTTTTGGACCTCTCTGTTTTCCTTTGGACTCCATCCTCAAAACCAGTGTTTTTCACTCTCGGTAGTCTCTGGAGCAAAAAACGCAAACGTCCAGCCGCTGCTCCCACAGCAAAGGCCCCAGCGGGGAAAAGTCATGCTGGTCCTCACTGCCTCTGGGAACCCCTTCAAATGCCCCACACCTTTTGGACCTCTCTGCTTTCCTGTGGACTCCATCCTCAAAACCACCGTTTTTAACCCTCGGTAGTCTCTGTAGCAAAAAACGCAAACGTCCAGCCGCTGCTCCCAAAGCAAAGGTCTCAGGGGGGAAAAGTCATGCTGATCCTCACTGCCTCCGGGAACCCCTTCAAATGCCCCACACCTTTTGGACCTCTCTGCTTTCCTTTGGACTCCATCCTCAAAACCAGTGTTTTTCACTCTCGGCAGCCTCCGGAGCAAAAAACGCAAACGTCCAGCCGCTGCTCCCACAGCAAAGGCCCCAGCGGGGACAAGTCATGCTGGTCCTCACTGCCTCCGGGAACGCCTTCAAATGCCCCACACCTTTTGGACCTCTCTGCTTTCCTGTGGACTCCACCCTCAAAACCACCGTTTTTCACTCTCGGCAGCCTCCGGAGCAAAAAACGCAAACGTCCAGCCGCTGCTCCCACAGCAAAGTCCCAAGCAAGGAGAAGTCATGCTGGTCCTCACTGCCTCCGGGAACCCCTTCAAATGCCCCCCACCTTTTGGACCTCTCTGCTTTCCTGTGGACTCCACCCTCAAAACCACCGTTTTTCACTCTCGGCAGCCTCCGGAGCAAAAAATGCAAAAGTCCAGCCGCTGCTCCCACAGCAAAGGCCCCAGCGGGGAAAAGTCATGCTGGTCCTCACTGCCTCCGGGAACCCCTTCAAATGCCCCACACCTTTTGGACCTCTCTGTTTTCCTGTGGACTCCATCCTCAAAACCAGTGTTTTTCACTCTCGGCAGCCTCCGGAGCAAAAAACGCAAACGTCCAGCCGCTGCTCCCACAGCAAAGGCCCCAGCGGGGAAAAGTCATGCTGGTCCTCACTGCCTCTGGGAACCCCTTCAAATGCCCCACACCTTTTGGACCTCTCTGCTTTCCTGTGGACTCCATCCTCAAAACCACCGTTTTTAACCCTCGGTAGTCTCTGTAGCAAAAAACGCAAACGTCCAGCCGCTGCTCCCACAGCAAAGGTCTCAGGGGGGGAAAGTCATGCTGGTCCTCACTGCCTCCGGGAACCCCTTCAAATGCCCCACACCTTTTGGACCTCTCTGCTTTCCTGTTGAATGCATCCTCAAAACCAGTGTTTTTCACTCTCGGCAGCCTCCGGAGCAAAAAACGCAAACGTCCAGCCGCTGCTCCCACAGCAAAGGCCCCAGCGGGGAAAAGTCATGCTGGTCCTCACTGCCTCTGGGAACCCCTTCAAATGCCCCACACCTTTTGGACCTCTCTGCTTTCCTGTGGACTCCATCCTCAAAACCACCGTTTTTAACCCTCGGTAGTCTCTGTAGCAAAAAACGCAAACGTCCAGCCGCTGCTCCCACAGCAAAGGTCTCAGGGGGGAAAAGTCATGCTGGTCCTCACTGCCTCCGGGAACCCCTTCAAATGCCCCACACCTTTTGGACCTCTCTGCTTTCCTGTCGACTCTATCCTCAAAATCAGTGTTTTTCACTCTCGGCAGCGTCTGGAGCAAAAAACGCAAACGTCCAGCCGCTGCTCTCATAGCAAAGGTCTCAGGGGGGAAAAGTCATGCTGGTCCTCACTGCCTCCGGGAACCCCTTCAAATGCCCCACACCTTTTGGACCTCTCTGCTTTCCTGTGGACTCCATCCTCAAAACCACCGTTTTTCACTCTCGGCAGCCTCCGGAGCAAAAAGCGCAAACGTCTAGCCGCTGCTCCCACAGCAAAGGCCCCAGCGGGGAAAATTCATGCTGGTCCTCACTGCCTCCGGGAACCCCTTCAAATGCCCCACACCTTTTGGACCTCTCTGCTTTCCTGTGGACTCTAGCCTCAAAACCACCGTTTTTCACTCTCGGCAGCCTCCGGAGCAAAAAACGCAAACGTCCAGCCGCTGCTCCCACAGCAAAGGTTCCAAGGCGGAAAAGTCATGCTGGTCCTCACTGCCTCCGGGAACCCCTTCAAATGCCCCACACCTTTTGGACCTCTCTGCTTTCCTGTGGACTCCATCCTCAAAACCACCGTTTTTAACCCACGGGAGCCTCTAAATCAAAAAACGCAAACGTCCAGCCGCTGCTCCCACAGCAAAGGTTCCAAGGCGGAAAAGTCATGCTGGTCCTCACTGCCTCCGGGAACCCCTTCAAATGCCCCACACCTTTTGGACCTCTCTGCTTTCCTGTGGACTCCATCCTCAAAACCACCGTTTTTCACTCTCGGCAGCCTCCGGAGCAAAAAGCGCAAACGTCTAGCCGCTGCTCCCACAGCAAAGGCCCCAGCGGGGAAAATTCATGCTGGTCCTCACTGCCTCCGGGAACCCCTTCAAATGCCCCACACCTTTTGGACCTCTCTGCTTTCCTGTGGACTCCATCCTCAAAGCCACCGTTATTAACCTTCGGTAGTCTCTGTAGCAAAAAACGCAAATGTCTAGCCGCTGCTCCCACAGCAAAGGCCCCAGCAAGGAAAAGTCATGCTGGTCCTCACTGCCTCCGGGAACCCCTTCAAATGCCCCCCACCTTTTGGACCTCTCTGCTTTCCTGTGGACTCCACCCTCAAAACCACCGTTTTTCACTCTCGGCAGCCTCCGGAGCAAAAAATGCAAAAGTCCAGCCGCTGCTCCCACAGCAAAGGCCCCAGCGGGGAAAAGTCATGCTGGTCCTCACTGCCTCCGGGAACCCCTTCAAATGCCCCACACCTTTTGAACCTCTCTGTTTTCCTTTGGACTCCATCCTCAAAACCAGTGTTTTTCACTCTCGGCAGCCTCCGGAGCAAAAAACGCAAACGTCCAGCCGCTGCTCCCACAGCAAAGGCCCCAGCGGGGAAAAGTCATGCTGGTCCTCACTGCCTCTGGGAACCCCTTCAAATGCCCCACACCTTTTGGACCTCTCTGCTTTCCTGTGGACTCCATCCTCAAAACCACCGTTTTTAACCCTCGGTAGTCTCTGTAGCAAAAAACGCAAACGTCCAGCCGCTGCTCCCACAGCAAAGGTCTCAGGGTGGAAAAGTCATGCTGGTCCTCACTGCCTCCGGGAACCCCTTCAAATGCCCCACACCTTTTGGACCTCTCTGCTTTCCTGTCGACTCTATCCTCAAAATCAGTGTTTTTCACTCTCGGCAGCGTCTGGAGCAAAAAACGCAAACGTCCAGCCGCTGCTCTCATACCAAAGGTCTCAGGGGGGAAAAGTCATGCTGGTCCTCACTGCCTCCGGGAACCCCTTCAAATGCCCCACACCTTTTGGACCTCTCTGCTTTCCTGTGGAATCCACCCTCAAAACCACCGTTTTTCACTCTCGGCAGCCTCCGGAGCAAAAAACGCAAACGTCCAGCCGCTGCTCCCACAGCAAAGGCCCCAGCGGGGAAAAGTCATGCTGGTCCTCACTGCCTCCGGGAACCCCTTCAAATGCCCCACACCTTTTGGACCTCTCTGCTTTCCTGTGGACTCCATCCTCAAAACCACCGTTTTTCACTCTCGGCAGCCTCCGGAGCAAAAAGCGCAAACGTCTAGCCGCTGCTCCCACAGCAAAGGCCCCAGCGGGGAAAATTCATGCTGGTCCTCACTGCCTCCGGGAACCCCTTCAAATGCCCCACACCTTTTGGACCTCTCTGCTTTCCTGTGGACTCTAGCCTCAAAACCACCGTTTTTCACTCTCGGCAGCCTCCGGAGCAAAAAACGCAAACGTCCAGCCGCTGCTCCCACAGCAAAGGCCCCAGCGGGGAAAAGTCATGCTGGTCCTCACTGCCTCCGGGAACCCCTTCAAATGCCCCACACCTTTTGGACCTCTCTGCTTTCCTGTGGACTCCATCCTCAAAACCACTGTTTTTAACCCTCGGTACTCTCTGTAGCAAAAAACGCAAACGTCCAGCCGCTGCTCCCACAGCAAAGGCCCCAGCGGGGAAAAGTCATGCTGGTCCTCACTGCCTCCGGGAACCCCTTCATATGCCCCACACCTTTTGGACCTCTCTGCTTTTCTGTGGATTCCATCATCAAAAGCACCGTTTTTCACTCTCGGCAGCCTCCGGAGCAAAAAACGCAAACGTCCAGCCGCTGCTCCCACAGCAAAGGTTCCAAGGCGGAAAAGTCATGCTGGTCCTCACTCCCTCCGGGAACCCCTTCAAATGCCCCACACCTTTTGGACCTCTTTGTTTTCCTGTGGACTCCATCCTCAAAACCACCGTTTTTCACTCTCGGCAGCCTCCGGAGCAAAAAACGCAAACGTCCAGCCGCTGCTCCCACAGCAAAGGCCCCAGCGGGGAAAAGTCATGCTGGTCCTCACTGCCTCCGGGAACCCCTTCAAATGCCCCACACCTTTTGGACCTCTCTGCTTTCCTGTGGACTCTAACCTCAAAATCACTGTTTTTCACTCTCGGCAGCCTCCGGAGCAAAAAACACAAACGTCCAGCCACTGCTCCCACAGCAAAGGTCTCAGGGGGGAGAAGTCATGCTGGTCCTCACTGCCTCCGGGAACCCCTTCAAATGCCCCACACCTTTTGGACCTCTCTGCTTTCCTGTGGACTCCATCCTCAAAACCACCGTTTTTCACTCTCGGCAGCCTCCGGAGAAAAAAACGCAAACGTCCAGCCACTGCTCCCCCAGCAAAGGTCTCAGGGGGGAAAAGTCATGCTGGTCCTCACTGCCTCCGGGAACCCCTTCAAATGCCCCACACCTTTTAGACCTCTCTGCTTTCCTGTGGACTCCATCCTCAAAACCACCGTTTTTCACTCTCGGCATCTGCCGGAGCAAAAAACGCAAATGTCCAGCCGCTGCTCCCACAGCAAAGATCTCAGGGGGGAAAAGTCATGCTGGTCCTCACTGCCTCCAGGAACCCCTTCAAATGCCCCACACCTTTTGGACCTCTCTGCTTTCCTGTGGACTCTAACCTCAAAACCACCGTTTTTAACCCACGGCAGCCTCTAAAGCAAAAAACGCAAACGTCCAGCCGCTGCTCCCAGAGCAAAGGTTCCAAAGCGGAAAAGTCATGCTGGTCCTCACTGCCTCCGGGAACCCCTTCAAATGCCCCACACCTTTTGCACCTCTCTGCTTTCCTATGGACTCTAACCTCAAAACGACCGTTTTTCACTCTCGGCAGCCTCCGGAGCAAAAAACGCAAACGTCCAGCCGCTGCTCACACAGCAAAGGCCCCAGCGGGGAAAAGTCATGCTGGTCCTCACTGCCTCCGGGAACCCCTTCAAATGCCCCACACCTTTTGAACCTCTCTGCTTTCCTGTGGAATGCATCCTCAAAACCACCGTTTTTCACTCTGGGCAGCCTCCGGAGCAAAAAACGCAAACGTTCAGCCGCTGCTCCCACAGCAAAGGCCCCAGCGGGGAAAAGTCATGCTGGTCCTCACTGCCTCTGGGAACCCCTTCAAATTCCCCACACCTTTTGGACCTCTCTGCTTTCCTGTGGACTCTAACCTCAAAATCACTGTTTTTCACTCTCGGCAGCCTCTGGAGCAAAAAACGCAAACGTCCAGCCGCTGCTCCCACAGCAAAGGAGCCAAAGGGGAAAAGTCATGGTGGTCCTCTCTGCCTCCGGGAACCCCTTCAAATGCCCCACACCTTTTGGACCTCTCTGCTTTCCTGTGGAATCCATCCTCAAAACCACCGTTTTTCACTCTCGGCAGCCTCCGGAGCAAAACACGCAAACGTCCAGCCGCTGCTCCCACAGCAAAGGCCCCAGCGGGTAAAAGTCATGCTGGTCCTCACTGCCTCCGGGAACCCCTTCAAATGCCCCACACCTTTTGGACCTCTCTGCTTTCCTGTGGACTCCATCCTCAAAACCACCGTTTTTAACCCACGGCAGCCTCTAAATCAAAAAACGCAAACGTCCAGCCGCTGCTCCCACAGCAAAGGTCTTAAAGGAAAAAGTCATGCTGGTCCTCACGGCCTCCGGGAACCCCTTCAAATGCCCCACAACTTTTGGACCTCTCTGCTTTCCTGTGGACTCCATCCTCAAAGCCACCGTTATTAACCCTCGGTAGTCTCTGTAGCAAAAAACGCAAATGTCCAGCCGCTGCTCCCACAGCAAAGGCCCCAGCGGGGAAAAGTCATGCTGGTCCTCACTGCCTCCGGGAACCCCTTCAAATGCCCCACACCTGTTGGACCTCTCTGCTTTCCTGTGGACTCCATCCTCAAAACCACCGTTTTGCACTCTCGGCAGCCTCCGGAGCAAAAAACGCAAACGTCCAGCCGCTGCTCCCACAGCAAAGTTCTCAAGGGGAAAAAGTCATGCTGGTCCTCACTGCCTCTGGGAACCCCTTCAAATGCCCCACACCTTTTGGACCTCTCTGCTTTCCTGTGGACTCCATCCTCAAAGACACCGTTATTAACCCTCGGTAGTCTCTGTAGCAAAAAACGCAAACGTTCAGCCGCTGCTCCCACAGCAAAGGCCCCAGCGGGGAAAAGTCATGCTGGTCCTCACTGCCTCTGGGAACCCCTTCAAATGCCTCACACCTTTTGGACCTCTCTGCTATCCTGTGGACTCCATCCTCAAAACCACCGTTTTTCACTCTCGGCAGCCTCCGGAGCAAAAAACGCAAACGTCCAGCCGCTGCTCCCACAGCAAAGGTTCCAAGGCGGAAAAGTCATGCTGGTCCTCACTGCCTCCGGGAACCCCTTCAAATGCCCCACACCTTTTGGACCTCTCTGTTTTCCTGTGGACTCCATCCTCAAAACCACCGTTTTTCACTCTCGGCAGCCTCCGGAGCAAAAAGCGCAAATGTCCAGCCGCTGCTCCCACAGCAAAGGCCCCAGCGGGGAAAAGTCATGCTGGTCCTCACTGCCTCCGGGAACCCCTTCAAATGCCCCACACCTTTTGGTCCTCTCTGTTTTCCTGTGGACTCCATCCTCAAAACCACTGTTTTTCAGTCTCGGGAGCCTATGTAGCAAAAAACGCAAACGTCCAGCCGCTGCTCCCACAGCAAAGGTCTCAGGGTGAAAAGTCATGCTGGCCCTCATTGCCTCCGGGAACCCCTTCAAATGCCCCACACCTTTTGGACCTCTCTGTTTTCCTGTGGACTCCATCCTCAAAACCACCGTTTTTCGCTCTCGGCAGCCTCCAGAGCAAAAGACGCAAACGTCCAGCCGCTGCTCCCACAGCAAAGGCCCCAGCGGGGAAAAGTCATGCTGGTCCTCACTGCCTCCAGGAACCCCTTCAAATGCCCCACACCTTTTGGACCTCTCTACTTTCCTGTGGACTCTAACCTCAAAATCACTGTTTTTCACTCTCGGCAGCCTCCGGAGCAAAAAGCGCAAACGTCCAGTCGCTGCTCCCACAGCAAAGGCCCCAGCGGGGAAAAGTCATGCTGGTCCTCACTGCCTCCGGGAACCCCTTCAAATGCCCCACACCTTTTGGACCTCTCTGTTTTCCTGTGGACTCCATCCTCAAAACCACCGTTTTTCACTCTCGGCAGCCTCCGGAGCAAAAATTGCAAACGTCCAGGTCCTGCTCCCACAGCAAAGGCCCCAGCGGGGAAAAGTCATGCTGGTCCTCACTGCCTCCGGGAACCCCTTCAAATGCCCCACACCTTTTGGACCTCTCTGTTGTCCTGTGGACTCCATCCTCAAAACCACCGTTTTTCATTCTCGGCAGCCTCCGGAGCAAAAAACGCAAACGTCCAGCCGCTGCTCCCACATAAAGGCCCCAGCGGGGAAAAGTCATGCTGGTCCTCACTGCCTCCGGGAACCCCTTCAAATGCCCCACACCTTTTGGACCTCTCTGTTTTCCTGTGGACTCCAGCCTCAAAACCACCGTTTTTCACTCTCGGCAGCCTCCGGAGCAAAAAACGCAAACGTCCAGCCCCTGCTCCCACAGCAAAGGCCCCAGCGGGGAAAAGTCATGCTGGTCCTCACTGCCTCCGGGAACCCCTTCAAATGCCCCACACCTTTTGGACCTCTCTGCCTTCCTGTGGAATCCATCCTCAAAACCACCGTTTTTCACTCTCAGCATCCGCCGGAGCAAAAAACGCAAACGTCCAGCCGCTGCTCCCACAGCAAAGGCCCCAGCGGGGAAAAGTCATGCTGGTCCTCACTGCCTCCGGGAACCCCTTCAAATGCCCCACACCTTTTGGACCTCTCTGCTTTCCTGTGGACTCTAACCACAAAATCACCGTTTTTCACTCTCGGCAGCCTCCGGAGCAAAAAACGCAAACGTCCAGCCGCTGCTCCCACAGCAAAGGTTCCAAGGCGGAAAAGTCATGCTGGTCCTCACTGCCTCCGGGAACCCCTTCAAATGCCCCACACCTTTTGGACCTCTCTGCTTTCCTGTGGACTCCATCCTCAAAACCACCATTTTTCACTCTCGGCAGCCTCCTTTCGTCTGAGATGCAGTCTCTGGCGCCAGCGCTGAATGGCCCCTCCTGCAGAGCTCTGTCCTTCCCCAGGAAGCGTTAATGAAAAACCTGTTCGCAAAACCCACTCACAGCTACTCGGTCCGAAATGATTTTACCGCTTTTGCCTCGACACATCAAAATATAAACCGTATACTCTTAAAGGTATCCCACCTACCCCTGACTCTACACCCCTGGGCGGGGTGACTCCGAGCCACGCGCACATGCGCAGATACTACACAGAACACTACAAACAATGTGCCTCAAAGGTGAGGGAAAACTCTCAGCAAGAAGAATCATGCCGGGATGGAAGTCACTGTCGGGCAAGACGACCTGCGAGATCACAAGGGCCATGTGAGGAGGGGGAGAGGAGTGGAGGGGGAGGGTTCAACGTGGGAATGAGGGGGAAAAGGGGGAGCCAAGAAAAGAGAAAAGAGGAGACAGCTGGGGGAAAAAAAAAAGAAGAAAGGGGAGCAGCAGGGCAGAAACAATGAAGGGGGGGCGGGCGAGGTGTGAAGATGGAAAAACAGAAAGAAAGGGAGGTGGAAAGAGAGAGGGGGGACCTGGAACAGGAGAGACAAGACAGGTGGAAAGAGGGGGACAGCGGATGGAGTGGGGGAAAGAAAGGGAGAAATGGGACGGAGGAAAAATGGAGAAAGAAAAGGGGTGATGGGGGGTGAGGAAATGGGGAAGGGGGGACACGGAACACAGATGGTAGGGGGAACTGAGAAAGAAGGGTAGGGAAAAGGGGGGATGCAGGAGAAGGAAAGGGGGAACAAGGGAGAAAGGGGGAGCATGGAACACATTGGGAGAGCGTCATTGAAAAAGAAGGAACGGGGCAACGGGGGGGAAAGGGCAGAGGGAAAGGACGGGGAAAGGGGCAACGGGGAAGAATTAAAGGGGGTACCAAGGATGAAGGGAAAGAGCAAAACAGGAGGCATAGGGGAAAGGAAGGGGGAAAGGGGGACAGTAGTGTGGGGAAGAAAGGGCACGGGGGGTGGGGGGTATAAGGGATAATGAGGGAACAGGGGAGGTAGAACAAAAGGGGAAATAGGGGACATTGGACAGGGGGAAAGAAAGGCAAAGGGGGAAAGGGGCGACAGGGTGGAAGAAAGGGAAAGGAAAGGGGGAACACGGGGTGGGGGAATAAAGGGAAAGAGGGAAAGGTGGGACGGGAGGGAAGAAAGGGGAAAGGGGACAACGAAAAGAAGGGTAAAGGGGGATGAGGAGAACGGGAAAGAAAGGGAAAAGGGGGGAACGGGGGAACACAGGGAAGAAGGGGGAAAACAGGGAAAGGGGACAGGGAAGGGTGAAGGGGAAATGCAATGAGCGGTCCCATCACCTGAAATACACTATGCCTTATGTCCCTTCTGCTTTCTTTAAAAATACTGAAACGCCATAGACAGACACATACAAGATGCTAACCTGAACCCCTGCTTGATAGTCTCATCATCAGCCCTATAAAGAGTAATTATATCAGCATCTTACACAGTATACAGCAACATTAGTGAAAAACACAAATTTCCATTTTCGGTAAAGTCGGGAATTCATCGAAATGGAATGGAAAAAACAAAAAGCATGCTATTAAACTCTCCCCCGAGGCTTCCCGGAGGCACGGTGGCTCACATGTGCAGCTGACAGAGGTACCGACGTCCTGGAGCTGTGAGTTGGTGGTGTGCGCTGTCAGGAATGGCTGGGAGTGATCCTTCCTCGCCGTGGGGACCGTCCGCTCCTTGCTGGGGGCAGCCGCCTGTGGAACCCCCTTCTTTTCACTCCTCAGCCAGCTCCAGCAGGCATGCGTGCCCAGGCAGCCCCCGACCCTTGGCACAGCAGGGCCAGCCCCATCCTCAGCCTCACTGGCTGCACCTGAGGCTGCCCCCACTCATCCCCACCTGCAGCCTTTTTAAACCCTTGGCCCCGTCCCACCATCACCTCACTGGTCCCACCTGGGCTGCCCCAGCCCACAGCTGGAGCCCGTCAGGAGCAGGGGCCCTTGCCAAAGCCCCACAGCACATCGCCCCCTCCCCTGCCCCTGTCCCCAGCCACGACCTCTGCACCCAGGGGATGCAAACACATCCAGGGGCACACAAGGGGCAGGAAAAGTTTATTCATTAATGTACGCAAGAAATCCCAGCAGTGAGTTGGCTATAAGGCTCAGTGCCCAAACGCAACAGGACAGAGGGAGAAAAGGCAAGAGAAAAGCAGGAGGAAGGACAGAGGGACATAGAGAAGAGGTGTGAGACAGGGAAGCAGAAAACAGCACGCTGCAAACAAGAGAGGGGTGGGGAGTGGGACAGCCACGTAGAGAGAGGAGAGCGGACAGACTGCGCAAAATAACAGGCATAGAGATGGAGGAACAAATAAGAGCGACAGGGAGCAGGACAGAGGCCAAAGGGACCGGCAGGACAAGAAGACGGAGACAAGACAAGGGGCGGGGAAAATTTCTGCCGTGTCAGGGGGAAAAGAAACATTGGCAAGACATAAAAAATAACACCGGGGATCCGGACAGAGGTAGACATTGAAAGAAAATCTCAAAAGGCAATATGGTACACGAAACATAGACAAAAACTAAAAAATAGGGACAGGGAGATGTAAAAAGAAAGTGAAAAAGAGTGCCTGGGTGCAGGAAAGAGAGGGAAGAATGGGGATTTACAGACAGGGAGACGGCTAGAGGGAGACAAGGACAGAAAATTTTGAAAGCGATGGGATACAAGAATCATACACCAGAATTCAAACCTAGGTACGCAGAGCTGCATGGAGGGAGAGGTAGGAAGACAATTTGAAAAGCGACATAGCACAAGCCACACGGGCAAGAAGTTCAAATTAGTTTGGGGAATCAGAGAGGGAAGGGTAGGAGGGGAAATTAATTTAACTTACTGTTAATCAAATAATGACAAATAGGAACAAACGCAAAATAAAACACCTTCCTGCCACCCCTCCCTCTTTTCCTGGGCGCCTCTTCTCTCCTGACTTCTCTACATCCCACCCCTGACCAACGCAGGGGACATGGCATGGGGGTTGCGGCTCCTTCCTCCTCAGGCTCTTTTTCTGCTCCAGTGGGGGGTCCCTCCCACGAGGCCGCAGGTCTCGCACAGGCTCTCGGCTTCCTTCAGGCACAGCCACCTGCTCCGGCCTCGGGTCCTCCACGCGCCGCAGGGGCACGTTGGCTCCACCCTGGACCTCCCTGGACTGCAGGGGAACAGCCTGCCTCACCATGGTCTTCACCACAGGCTGCAGGAGAACCTCTGCTCTGCTTCCTACCAGCGCTGCCGATGGGCTCAGCTTTAACCAGCAGCACATCCGTCTCAGCGTGGGAACTGGCTGTGCCCAACATGGGAACAACACCCGGTGTCTTCTCACAGAACCCACCCCTGCAGCCCCCGCCCCAGCTAACGACACCTCGCATGGTAAACCCAATGCAACAGCGATGGGCTACAGGCCAGGAAGAAGGAAGCAACAGGAAACCATGCTGACAGAGATGAAAAAAAAAAAAAAAAAAAACAACAAAAAACACACAAAACAAAAAAGAGCAATGAGCCACAAGGCAGAGAAGAAGGAATTAAAAAAGGGGGCAGTGAGGTAGACAGAGATAAACTGAAACATACCAAAAAACCTCGATGAGCTGAAGGGGAGAGACAGAGCAATTAAAGAATGGGGACGGGGAGCCAGGCAGAGAGAGAACAATAAAGGTAAAAACGGACTGTGGGACACATATTTTATATTCTAAAATCCTTTATGTAATAGAGGAGGTTTTTTGTAGAGTAGATTTTTATTTTGAACACCTTCGCTATACGCAAACAAATAGTCATATGTCAATAGATAGTAAAATGAGAGGGTTTTCTCTATTTCAATGGCTCCCACCCATGTTTCCAGATTGTAACGTTTTCTAATGTCCCCTATGAATCTCCCTCTTCTGAGGCATACAACCCCAACAATGGACCTTGGGCTGCCGTAAATGGCATCATCCTATTTCAGCGTATTACCAAATAGGCCAGAAGAAAGAGGAAGGATTCAGGTGGACATGCGGCACCTCCTTTAAAGATGAGAAGTATTTGAAGACTTCAAATGAGTGTTGATCCATCTGAAGAAATTTTGCAGCCATTGTTAGTGTGGCAGTAAAGCTGCTGTCTGTTCTCGGGAAAGGGCTTGTCCCTCCCCCTTTCCCTTCAGGTGGAAATGTATGCGTGTGATTCTATACTAAAAAATAAAAAAATAATAAGGAGGAGAGGGGAAAGGGGGGACGGAACAGTGCAGAACAAAAAGGAGGAAAAGTGGGACAGGGGAAAAACAAAAAGGGGGGGACGAGGGAAAAAAGGAAAGGGGGGAAGGGAAAGTAGAAACACTGGGAGAGAAAGAGGGGACGGGCAAGGCGTAAAGATGGAAAAACAGGAACAACAGTTAGGAGGTGGAGGCCGGAAGGTGGAGGCCAGGAGATAGAGGCCGGAAGGTGGAGGCCGAAGGCCAGAAAGTAAAAGCCGGAAAGTGGAGGCCAGAGGAGGAAAAGTGGAGGCCAAAAAAGTGGAGGCCAAAAAAGTGGAGGCCAAAAAAGTGGAGGCCAAAAAAGTGGAGGCCAAAAAAGTGGAGGCCAAAAAAGAAGAGGCCAAAAAAGAGGAGGCCAAAAAAGTGGAGGCCAAAAAAGTGGAGGCCAAAAAAGTGGAGGCCAAAAAAGTGGAGGCCAAAAAAGTGGAGGCCAAAAAAGTGGAGGCCAAAAAAGTGGAGGCCAAAAAAGTGGAGGCCAAAAAAGTGGAGGCCAAAAAAGTGGAGGCCAAAAAAGTGGAGGCCAAAAAAGTGGAGGCCGGAGGCAAAGGAAAAAATTTTGTGATTTTCATAATTCATTGCCTCAAAACCACCGTTTTTCACTCTCGGAAGCCTCCGGAGTAAAAAACGCAAACGTTCAGCCGCTGCTCCCACAGTAAAGGCCACAGCGGGGACAAGTGATGCTGGTCCTCACTGCCTCCGGGAAGTCCTCCAAATGCCTCACACACTTGGGCCCTCTCTGCTTCCCTACGGACTCTAGCCTCAAACCCACCGTTTTTCACTCTCGGCAGCCTCCGGAGCAAAAAACGCAAATGTCCAGCCGCTGGTCCCACAGCAACGGTTCAAGGTGGAAAAGTCATGCTGGTCCTCACTGCCTCCGGGAACCCCTTCAAATGCCCCACACCTTTTGGACCTCTCTGTTTTCCTGTGGACTCCATCCTCAAAACCACCGTTTTTCACTCTCGGCAGCCTCCGGAGCAAAAAACGCAAACGCCCAGCCGCTGCTCCCACAGCAAAGGTCTCAGGGGGGAAAAGTCATGCTGGTCCTCACTGCCTCCGGGAACCCCTTCAAATGCCCCACACCTTTTAGATCTCTCTGCTTTCCTGTGGACTCTAGCCTCAAAACCACTGTTTTTAACCCACGGCAGCCTCTAAATCAAAAAAAGCAAACGTCCAGCCGCTGCTCCCACAGCAAAGTTTCCAAGGCGGAAAAGTCATGCTGGTCCTCACTGCCTCCGGGAACCCCTTCAAATGCCCCACACCTTTTGGACCTCTCTGCTTTCCTGTAGACTATAACCTCAAAACCGCCATTTTTCACTCTCGGCACACTCCGGAGCAAAAAACGCAAACGTCCAGCCGCTGCTCCCACAGCAAAGGTCTCAGGGGGGAAAAGTCATGCTGGTCCTCACTGCCTCCGGGAACCCCTTCAAATGCCCCACACCTTTTGGACCTCTCTGCTTTCCTGTGGACTCCATCCTCAAAACCACCGTTATTAACCTTCGGTAGTCTCTGGAGCAAAAAACGCAAAAGTCCAGCCGCTGCTCCCACAGCAAAGGCCCCAGCGGGGACAAGTCATGCTGGTCCTCACTGCCTCCGGGAACCCCTTCAAATGCCCCACACCTTTTGGACCTCTCTGTTTTCCTGTGGACTCCATCCTCAAAACCACCGTTTTTCACTCTCGGAAGCCTCCGGAGCAAAAAACGCAAACGTCCAGCCGCTACTCCCACAGCAAAGGCCCCAGCGGGGAAAAGTCATGCTGGTCCTCACTGCCTCCGGGAACCCCTTCAAATGCCCCACACCTTTTAGATCTCTCTGCTTTCCTGTGGACTCTAGCCTCAAAACCACTGTTTTTAACCCACGGCAGCCTCTAAATCAAAAAAAGCAAACGTCCAGCCGCTGCTCCCACAGCAAAGTTTCCAAGGCGGAAAAGTCATGCTGGTCCTCACTGCCTCCGGGAACCCCTTCAAATGCCCCACACCTTTTGGACCTCTCTGCTTTCCTGTAGACTATAACCTCAAAACCGCCATTTTTCACTCTCGGCACACTCCGGAGCAAAAAACGCAAACGTCCAGCCGCTGCTCCCACAGCGAAGTCCCAAGCAAGGAGAAGTCATGCTGGTCCTCACTGCCTCCGGGAACCCCTTCAAATGCCCCACACCTTTTGGACCTCTCTGTTTTCCTTTGGACTCCATCCTCAAAACCAGTGTTTTTCACTCTCGGCAGCCTCCGGAGCAAAAAACGCAAACGTCCAGCCGCTGCTCCCACAGCAAAGGCCCCAGCGGGGAAAAGTCATGCTGGTCCTCACTGCCTCTGGGAACCCCTTCAAATGCCCCACACCTTTTGGACCTCTCTGCTTTCCTGTGGACTCCATCCTCAAAACCACCGTTTTTAACCCTCGGTAGTCTCTGTAGCAAAAAACGCAAACGTCCAGCCGCTGCTCCCAAAGCAAAGGTCTCAGGGGGGAAAAGTCATGCTGATCCTCACTGCCTCCGGGAACCCCTTCAAATGCCCCACACCTTTTGGACCTCTCTGCTTTCCTTTGGACTCCATCCTCAAAACCAGTGTTTTTCACTCTCGGCAGCCTCCGGAGCAAAAAACGCAAACGTCCAGCCGCTGCTCCCACAGCAAAGGCCCCAGCGGGGACAAGTCATGCTGGTCCTCACTGCCTCCGGGAACGCCTTCAAATGCCCCACACCTTTTGGACCTCTCTGCTTTCCTGTGGACTCCACCCTCAAAACCACCGTTTTTCACTCTCGGCAGCCTCCGGAGCAAAAAACGCAAACGTCCAGCCGCTGCTCCCACAGCAAAGGCCCAAGCAAGGAGAAGTCATGCTGGTCCTCACTGCCTCCGGGAACCCCTTCAAATGCCCCCCACCTTTTGGACCTCTCTGCTTTCCTGTGGACTCCACCCTCAAAACCACCGTTTTTCACTCTCGGCAGCCTCCGGAGCAAAAAATGCAAAAGTCCAGCCGCTGCTCCCACAGCAAAGGCCCCAGCGGGGAAAAGTCATGCTGGTCCTCACTGCCTCCGGGAACCCCTTCAAATGCCCCACACCTTTTGGACCTCTCTGTTTTCCTGTGGACTCCATCCTCAAAACCAGTGTTTTTCACTCTCGGCAGCCTCCGGAGCAAAAAACGCAAACGTCCAGCCGCTGCTCCCACAGCAAAGGCCCCAGCGGGGAAA
This sequence comes from Vanellus vanellus, assembly GCF_965231255.1. Classification (NCBI taxonomy): domain Eukaryota; kingdom Metazoa; phylum Chordata; class Aves; order Charadriiformes; family Charadriidae; genus Vanellus; species Vanellus vanellus. Next base: position 27,505 of record NW_028128817.1, read on the forward strand.
AGTCATGCTGGTCCTCACTGCCTCCGGGAACCCCTTCAAATGCCCCACACCTTTTGGACCTCTCTGCTTTCCTGTTGAATGCATCCTCAAAACCAGTGTTTTTCACTCTCGGCAGCCTCCGGAGCAAAAAACGCAAACGTCCAGCCGCTGCTCCCACAGCAAAGGCCCCAGCGGGGAAAAGTCATGCTGGTCCTCACTGCCTCCGGGAACCCCTTCAAATGCCCCACACCTTTTGGACCTCTCTGCTTTCCTGTGGACTCCATCCTCAAAACCACCGTTTTTCACCGTCGGTAGTCTCTGTAGCAAAAAACGCAAACGTCCAGCCGCTGCTCCCACAGCAAAGGTCTCAGGGGGGAAAAGTCATGCTGGTCCTCACTGCCTCCGGGAACCCCTTCAAATGCCCCACACCTTTTGGACCTCTCTGCTTTCCTGTCGACTCTATCCTCAAAATCAGTGTTTTTCACTCTCGGCAGCGTCTGGAGCAAAAAACGCAAACGTCCAGCCGCTGCTCTCATAGCAAAGGTCTCAGGGGGGAAAAGTCATGCTGGTCCTCACTGCCTCCGGGAACCCCTTCAAATGCCCCACACCTTTTGGACCTCTCTGCTTTCCTGTGGACTCCATCCTCAAAACCACCGTTTTTCACTCTCGGCAGCCTCCGGAGCAAAAAGCGCAAACGTCTAGCCGCTGCTCCCACAGCAAAGGCCCCAGCGGGGAAAATTCATGCTGGTCCTCACTGCCTCCGGGAACCCCTTCAAATGCCCCACACCTTTTGGACCTCTCTGCTTTCCTGTGGACTCCACCCTCAAAACCACCGTTTTTCACTCTCGGCAGCCTCCGGAGCAAAAAACGCAAACGTCCAGCCGCTGCTCCCACAGCAAAGGTTCCAAGGCGGAAAAGTCATGCTGGTCCTCACTGCCTCCGGGAACCCCTTCAAATGCCCCACACCTTTTGGACCTCTCTGCTTTCCTGTGGACTCCATCCTCAAAACCACCGTTTTTAACCCACGGGAGCCTCTAAATCAAAAAACGCAAACGTCCAGCCGCTGCTCCCACAGCAAAGGTTCCAAGGCGGAAAAGTCATGCTGGTCCTCACTGCCTCCGGGAACCCCTTCAAATGCCCCACACCTTTTGGACCTCTCTGCTTTCCTGTGGACTCCATCCTCAAAACCACCGTTTTTCACTCTCGGCAGCCTCCGGAGCAAAAAGCGCAAACGTCTAGCCGCTGCTCCCACAGCAAAGGCCCCAGCGGGGAAAATTCATGCTGGTCCTCACTGCCTCCGGGAACCCCTTCAAATGCCCCACACCTTTTGGACCTCTCTGCTTTCCTGTGGACTCCATCCTCAAAGCCACCGTTATTAACCTTCGGTAGTCTCTGTAGCAAAAAACGCAAATGTCTAGCCGCTGCTCCCACAGCAAAGGCCCCAGCAAGGAAAAGTCATGCTGGTCCTCACTGCCTCCGGGAACCCCTTCAAATGCCCCCCACCTTTTGGACCTCTCTGCTTTCCTGTGGACTCCACCCTCAAAACCACCGTTTTTCACTCTCGGCAGCCTCCGGAGCAAAAAATGCAAAAGTCCAGCCGCTGCTCCCACAGCAAAGGCCCCAGCGGGGAAAAGTCATGCTGGTCCTCACTGCCTCCGGGAACCCCTTCAAATGCCCCACACCTTTTGGACCTCTCTGTTTTCCTTTGGACTCCATCCTCAAAACCAGTGTTTTTCACTCTCGGCAGCCTCCGGAGCAAAAAACGCAAACGTCCAGCCGCTGCTCCCACAGCAAAGGCCCCAGCGGGGAAAAGTCATGCTGGTCCTCACTGCCTCTGGGAACCCCTTCAAATGCCCCACACCTTTTGGACCTCTCTGCTTTCCTGTGGACTCCATCCTCAAAACCACCGTTTTTAACCCTCGGTAGTCTCTGTAGCAAAAAACGCAAACGTCCAGCCGCTGCTCCCACAGCAAAGGTCTCAGGGTGGAAAAGTCATGCTGGTCCTCACTGCCTCCGGGAACCCCTTCAAATGCCCCACACCTTTTGGACCTCTCTGCTTTCCTGTCGACACTATCCTCAAAATCAGTGTTTTTCACTCTCGGCAGCGTCTGGAGCAAAAAACGCAAACGTCCAGCCGCTGCTCTCATACCAAAGGTCTCAGGGGGGAAAAGTCATGCTGGTCCTCACTGCCTCCGGGAACCCCTTCAAATGCCCCACACCTTTTGGACCTCTCTGCTTTCCTGTGGACTCCACCCTCAAAACCACCGTTTTTCACTCTCGGCAGCCTCCGGAGCAAAAAACGCAAACGTCCAGCCGCTGCTCCCACAGCAAAGGCCCCAGCGGGGAAAAGTCATGCTGGTCCTCACTGCCTCCGGGAACCCCTTCAAATGCCCCACACCTTTTGGACCTCTCTGCTTTCCTGTGGACTCCATCCTCAAAACCACCGTTTTTCACTCTCGGCAGCCTCCGGAGCAAAAAGCGCAAACGTCTAGCCGCTGCTCCCACAGCAAAGGCCCCAGCGGGGAAAATTCATGCTGGTCCTCACTGCCTCCGGGAACCCCTTCAAATGCCCCACACCTTTTGGACCTCTCTGCTTTCCTGTGGACTCTAGCCTCAAAACCACCGTTTTTCACTCTCGGCAGCCTCCGGAGCAAAAAACGCAAACGTCCAGCCGCTGCTCCCACAGCAAAGGCCCCAGCGGGGAAAAGTCATGCTGGTCCTCACTGCCTCCGGGAACCCCTTCAAATGCCCCACACCTTTTGGACCTCTCTGCTTTCCTGTGGACTCCATCCTCAAAACCACTGTTTTTAACCCTCGGTACTCTCTGTAGCAAAAAACGCAAACGTCCAGCCGCTGCTCCCACAGCAAAGGCCCCAGCGGGGAAAAGTCATGCTGGTCCTCACTGCCTCCGGGAACCCCTTCATATGCCCCACACCTTTTGGACCTCTCTGCTTTTCTGTGGATTCCATCCTCAAAACCACCGTTTTTCACTCTCGGCAGCCTCCGGAGCAAAAAACGCAAACGTCCAGCCGCTGCTCCCACAGCAAAGGTTCCAAGGCGGAAAAGTCATGCTGGTCCTCACTCCCTCCGGGAACCCCTTCAAATGCCCCACACCTTTTGGACCTCTTTGTTTTCCTGTGGACTCCATCCTCAAAACCACCGTTTTTCACTCTCGGCAGCCTCCGGAGCAAAAAACGCAAACGTCCAGCCGCTGCTCCCACAGCAAAGGTCTCAGGGGGGAGAAGTCATGCTGGTCCTCACTGCCTCCGGGAACCCCTTCAAATGCCCCACACCTTTTGGACCTCTCTGCTTTCCTGTGGACTCCATCCTCAAAACCACCGTTTTTCACTCTCGGCAGCCTCCGGAGAAAAAAACGCAAACGTCCAGCCACTGCTCCCCCAGCAAAGGTCTCAGGGGGGAAAAGTCATGCTGGTCCTCACTGCCTCCGGGAACCCCTTCAAATGCCCCACACCTTTTAGACCTCGCTGCTTTCCTGTGGACTCTAACCTCAAAACCACCGTTTTTAACCCACGGCAGCCTCTAAAGCAAAAAACGCAAACGTCCAGCCGCTGCTCCCAGAGCAAAGGTTCCAAAGCGGAAAAGTCATGCTGGTCCTCACTGCCTCCGGGAACCCCTTCAAATGCCCCACACCTTTTGCACCTCTCTGCTTTCCTATGGACTCTAACCTCAAAACGACTGTTTTTCACTCTCGGCAGCCTCCGGAGCAAAAAACGCAAACGTACAGCCGCTGCTCACACAGCAAAGGCCCCAGCGGGGAAAAGTCATGCTGGTCCTCACTGCCTCCGGGAACCCCTTCAAATGCCCCACACCTTTTGAACCTCTCTGCTTTCCTGTGGAATGCATCCTCAAAACCACCGTTTTTCACTCTGGGCAGCCTCCGGAGCAAAAAACGCAAACGTTCAGCCGCTGCTCCCACAGCAAAGGCCCCAGCGGGGAAAAGTCATGCTGGTCCTCACTGCCTCTGGGAACCCCTTCAAATTCCCCACACCTTTTGGACCTCTCTGCTTTCCTGTGGACTCTAACCTCAAAATCACTGTTTTTCACTCTCGGCAGCCTCTGGAGCAAAAAACGCAAACGTCCAGCCGCTGCTCCCACAGCAAAGGAGCCAAAGGGGAAAAGTCATGGTGGTCCTCTCTGCCTCCGGGAACCCCTTCAAATGCCCCACACCTTTTGGACCTCTCTGCTTTCCTGTGGACTCCATCCTCAAAACCACCGTTTTTAACCCACGGCAGCCTCTAAATCAAAAAACGCAAACGTCCAGCCGCTGCTCCCACAGCAAAGGTCTTAAAGGAAAAAGTCATGCTGGTCCTCACGGCCTCCGGGAACCCCTTCAAATGCCCCACAACTTTTGGACCTCTCTGCTTTCCTGTGGACTCCATCCTCAAAGCCACCGTTATTAACCCTCGGTAGTCTCTGTAGCAAAAAACGCAAATGTCCAGCCACTGCTCCCACATCAAAGGCCCCAGCGGGGAAAAGTCATGCTGGTCCTCACTGCCTCCGGGAACCCCTTCAAATGCCCCACACCTGTTGGACCTCTCTGTTTTCCTGTGGACTCCATCCTCAAAACCACCGTTTTGCACTCTCGGCATCCTCCGGAGCAAAAAACGCAAACGTCCAGCCGCTGCTCCCACAGCAAAGTTCTCAAGGGGAAAAAGTCATGCTGGTCCTCACTGCCTCTGGGAACCCCTTCAAATGCCCCACACCTTTTGGACCTCTCTGCTTTCCTGTGGACTCCATCCTCAAAGACACCGTTATTAACCCTCGGTAGTCTCTGTAGCAAAAAACGCAAACGTTCAGCCGCTGCTCCCACAGCAAAGGCCCCAGCGGGGAAAAGTCATGCTGGTCCTCACTGCCTCTGGGAACCCCTTCAAATGCCTCACACCTTTTGGACCTCTCTGCTATCCTGTGGACTCCATCCTCAAAACCACCGTTTTTCACTCTCGGCAGCCTCCGGAGCAAAAAACGCAAACGTCCAGCCGCTGCTCCCACAGCAAAGGTTCCAAGGCGGAAAAGTCATGCTGGTCCTCACTGCCTCCGGGAACCCCTTCAAATGCCCCACACCTTTTGGACCTCTCTGTTTTCCTGTGGACTCCATCCTCAAAACCACCGTTTTTCACTCTCGGCAGCCTCCGGAGCAAAAAGCGCAAATGTCCAGCCGCTGCTCCCACAGCAAAGGCCCCAGCGGGGAAAAGTCATGCTGGTCCTCACTGCCTCCGGGAACCCCTTCAAATGCCCCACACCTTTTGGTCCTCTCTGTTTTCCTGTGGACTCCATCCTCAAAACCACTGTTTTTCAGTCTCGGGAGCCTCTGTAGCAAAAAACGCAAACGTCCAGCCGCTGCTCCCACAGCAAAGGTCTCAGGGTGAAAAGTCATGCTGGCCCTCATTGCCTCCGGGAACCCCTTCAAATGCCCCACACCTTTTGGACCTCTCTGTTTTCCTGTGGACTCCATCCTCAAAACCACCGTTTTTCGCTCTCGGCAGCCTCCAGAGCAAAAGACGCAAACGTCCAGCCGCTGCTCCCACAGCAAAGGCCCCAGCGGGGAAAAGTCATGCTGGTCCTCACTGCCTCCAGGAACCCCTTCAAATGCCCCACACCTTTTGGACCTCTCTACTTTCCTGTGGACTCTAACCTCAAAATCACTGTTTTTCACTCTCGGCAGCCTCCGGAGCAAAAAGCGCAAACGTCCAGTCGCTGCTCCCACAGCAAAGGCCCCAGCGGGGAAAAGTCATGCTGGTCCTCACTGCCTCCGGGAACCCCTTCAAATGCCCCACACCTTTTGGACCTCTCTCCTTTCCTGTGGAATCCATCCTCAAAACCACCGTTTTTCACTCTCGGCAGCCTCCGGAGCAAAAAACGCAAACGTCCAGCCGCTGCTCCCACAGCAAAGGTTCCAGCGCGGAAAAGTCATGCTGGTCCTCACTGCCTCCGGGAACCCCTTCAAATGCCCCACACCTTTTGCACCTCTCTGTTTTCCTGTGGACTCCATCCTCAAAACCACCATTTTTCACTCTCGGCAGCCTCCGGAGCAAAAAACGCAAACGTCCAGCCGCTGCTCCCACAGCAAAGGCCCCAGCGGGGAAAAGTCATGCTGGTCCTCACTGCCTCTGGGAACCCCTTCAAATGCCCCACACCTTTTGGACCTCTCTGCTTTCCTGTGGAATCCATCCTCAAAACCACCGTTTTTAACCCTCGGTATTCTCTGTAGCAAAAAACGCAAACGTCCAGCCGCTGCTCCCACAGCAAAGGTCTCAGGGGGGAAAAGTCATGCTGGTCCTCACTGCCTCCGGGAACCCCTTCAAATGCCCCACACCTTTTGGACCTCTCTGCTTTCCTGTCGACTCTATCCTCAAAATCAGTGTTTTTCACTCTCGGCAGCGTCTGGAGCAAAAAACGCAAACGTCCAGCCGCTGCTCTCATAGCAAAGGTCTCAGGGGGGAAAAGTCATGCTGGTCCTCACTGCCTCCGGGAACCCCTTCAAATGCCCCACACCTTTTGGACCTCTCTGCTTTCCTGTGGACTCCATCCTCAAAACCACCGTTTTTCACTCTCGGCAGCCTCCGGAGCAAAAAGCGCAAACGTCTAGCCGCTGCTCCCACAGCAAAGGCCCCAGCGGGGAAAATTCATGCTGGTCCTCACTGCCTCCGGGAACCCCTTCAAATGCCCCACACCTTTTGGACCTCTCTGCTTTCCTGTGGACTCTAGCCTCAAAACCACCGTTTTTAACCCACGGCAGCCTCCGGAGCAAAAAACGCAAATGTCCAGCCGCTGCTCCCACAGCAAAGGTTCCAAGGCGGAAAAGTCATGCTGGTCCTCACTGCCTCCGGGAACCCCTTCAAATGCCCCACACCTTTTGGACCTCTTGGCTTTCCTGTGGACTCCATCCTCAAAACTACCGTTTTTAACCCACGGGAGCCTCTAAATCAAAAAACGCAAACGTCCAGCCGCTGCTCCCACAGCAAAGGTTCCAAGGCGGAAAAGTCATGCTGGTCCTCACTGCCTCCGGGAACCCCTTCAAATGCCCCACACCTTTTGGACCTCTCTGCTTTCCTGTGGACTCCATCCTCAAAACCACCGTTTTTCACTCTCGGCAGCCTCCGGAGCAAAAAGCGCAAACGTCTAGCCGCTGCTCCCACAGCAAAGGCCCCAGCGGGGAAAATTCATGCTGGTCCTCACTGCCTCCGGGAACCCCTTCAAATGCCCCACACCTTTTGGACCTCTCTGCTTTCCTGTGGACTCCATCCTCAAAGCCACCGTTATTAACCTTCGGTAGTCTCTGTAGCAAAAAACGCAAATGTCTAGCCGCTGCTCCCACAGCAAAGGCCCCAGCAAGGAAAAGTCATGCTGGTCCTCACTGCCTCCGGGAACCCCTTCAAATGCCCCCCACCTTTTGGACCTCTCTGCTTTCCTGTGGACTCCACCCTCAAAACCACCGTTTTTCACTCTCGGCAGCCTCCGGAGCAAAAAATGCAAAAGTCCAGCCGCTGCTCCCACAGCAAAGGCCCCAGCGGGGAAAAGTCATGCTGGTCCTCACTGCCTCTGGGAACCCCTTCAAATGCCCCACACCTTTTGGACCTCTCTGCTTTCCTGTGGACTCCATCCTCAAAACCACCGTTTTTAACCCTCGGTAGTCTCTGTAGCAAAAAACGCAAACGTCCAGCCGCTGCTCCCACAGCAAAGGTCTCAGGGTGGAAAAGTCATGCTGGTCCTCACTGCCTCCGGGAACCCCTTCAAATGCCCCACACCTTTTGGACCTCTCTGCTTTCCTGTCGACTCTATCCTCAAAATCAGTGTTTTTCACTCTCGGCAGCGTCTGGAGCAAAAAACGCAAACGTCCAGCCGCTGCTCTCATAGCAAAGGTCTCAGGGGGGAAAAGTCATGCTGGTCCTCACTGCCTCCGGGAACCCCTTCAAATGCCCCACACCTTTTGGACCTCTCTGCTTTCCTGTGGACTCCACCCTCAAAACCACCGTTTTTCACTCTCGGCAGCCTCCGGAGCAAAAAACGCAAATGTCCAGCCGCTGCTCCCACAGCAAAGGCCCCAGCGGGGAAAAGTCATGCTGGTCCTCACTGCCTCCGGGAACCCCTTCAAATGCCCCACACCTTTTGGACCTCTCTGCTTTCCTGTGGACTCCATCCTCAAAACCACCGTTTTTCACTCTCGGCAACCTTCGGAGCAAAAAACGCAAACGTCCAGCCGCTGCTCCCACAGCAAAGATCTCAGGGGGGAAAAGTCATGCTGGTCCTCACTGCCTCCAGGAACCCCTTCAAATGCCCCACACCTTTTGGACCTCTCTGCTTTCCTGTGGACTCCATCCTCAAAACCACCGTTTTTCACTCTCGGCAGCCTCCGGAGCAAAAAACGCAAACGTCCAGCCGCTGCTCCCACAGCAAAGGCCCCAGCGGGGAAAAGTCATGCTGGTCCTCACTGCCTCCAGGAACCCCTTCAAATGCCCCACACCTTTTGGACCTCTCTGCTTTCCTGCGGACTCCATCCTCAAAACCACCGTTTTTCACTCTCAGCAGCCTCCGGAGCAAAAAACGGAAACGTCCAGCCGCTGCTCCCACAGCAAAGGTTCCAAGGCGGAAAAGTCATGCTGGTCCTCACTGCCTCCGGGAACCCCTTCAAATGCCCCACACCTTTTGGACCTCTCTGCTTTCCTGTGGACTCCATCCTCAAAACCACCGTTTTTAACACTCGGTAGTCTCTATAGCAAAAAACGCAAACGTCCAGCCACTGCTCCCACAGAAAAGGTTCCAAGGCTGAAAAGTCATGCTGGTCCTCACTGCCTCCGGGAACCCCTTCAAATGCCCCACACCTTTTGGACCTCTCTGCTTTCCTGTGGACTCCATCCTCAAAACCACCGTTTTTCACTCTCGGCAGCCTCCGGAGCAAAAAACGCAAACGTCCAGCCGCTGCTCCCACAGCAAAGGCCCCAGCGGGGAAAAGTCATGCTGGTCCTCACTGCCTCCGGGAACCCCTTCAAATGCCCCACACCTTTTGGACCTCTCTGTTTTCCTGTGGACTCCATCCTCAAAACCACCGTTTTTCACTCTTGGCAACCTCCGGAGCAAAAAACGCAAACGTCCAGCCGCTGCTCCCACAGCAAAGGTCTCAGGGGGGAAAAGTCATGCTGGTCCTCACTGCCTCCGAGAACCCCTTCAAATGCCCCACACCTTTTGGACCTCTCTGCTTTCCTGTGGACTCCATCCTCAAAACCACCGTTTTTCACTCTCGGCAGCCTCCGGAGCAAAAAACGCAAACGTCCAGCCGCTGCTCCCACAGCAAAGGCCCCAGCGGGGAAAAGTCATGCTGGTCCTCACTGCCTCCGGGAACCCCTTCAAATGCCCCACACCTTTTGGACCTCTCTGCTTTCCTGTGGACTCCATCCTCAAAACCACCGTTTTTCACTCTCGGCAGCCTCCGGAGCAAAAAACGCAAACGTCCAGCCGCTGCTCCCACAGCAAAGGCCCCAGCGGGGAAAAGTCATGCTGGTCCTCACTGCCTCCGGGAACCCCTTCAAATGCCCCACACCTTTTGGACCTCTCTGCTTTCCTGTGGACTCCATCCTCAAAACCACCGTTTTTCACTCTCGGCAGCCTCCAGAGCAAAAGACGCAAACGTCCAGCCGCTGCTCCCACAGCAAAGGCCCCAGCGGGGAAAAGTCACGCTGGTCCTCACTGCCTCCAGGAACCCTTTCAAAAGCCCCACACCTTTTGGACCTCTCTGCTTTCCTGTGGACTCCATCCTCAAAACCACCGTTTTTCACCCTCGGTAGTCTCTGTAGCAAAAAACGCAAACGTCCAGCCGCTGCTCCCACAGCAAAGGCCCCAGCGGGGAAAAGTCATGCTGGTCCTCACTGCCTCCGAGAACCCCTTCAAATGCCCCATACCTTTTGGACCTCTCTGCTTTCCTGTGGACTCCATCCTCAAAATCACTGTGTTTCACTCTCAGCAGCCTCCGGAGCAAATAACGCAAACGTCCAGCCGCTGCTCCCACAGCAAAGGCCCCAGCGGGGAAAAGTCATGCTGGTCCTCACTGCCTCTGGGAACCCCTTCAAATGCCCCACACCTTTTGGACCTCTCTGCTTTCCTGTGGACTCCATCCTCAAAACCACCGTTTTTCACTCTCGGCAGCCTCCGGATCAAAAAACACAAACGTCCAGCCGCTGCTCCCACAGCAAAGGTTCCAGCGGGGAAAAGTCATGCTGGTCCTCACTGCCTCCGGGAACCCCTTCAAATGCCCCACACCTTTTGGACCTCTCTGTTTTCCTGTGGACTCCATCCTCAAAACCACCGTTTTTCACTCTCGGCAGCCTCCGGAGCAAAAAACGCAAATGTCCAGCCGCTGCTCCCACAGCAAAGGTTCCAGCGCGGAAAAGTCATGCTGGTCCTCACTGCCTCCGGGAACCCCTTCAAATGCCCCACACCTTTTGGACCTCTCTGCTTTCCTGTGGACTCCATCCTCAAAACCACCGTTTTTCAATCTCGGCAGCCTCCAGAGCAAAAGACGCAAACGTCCAGCCGCTGCTCCCACAGCAAAGGCCCCAGCGGGGAAAAGTCATGCTGGTCCTCACTGCCTCCGGGAACCCCTTCAAATGCCCCACACCTTTTGGACCTCTCTGTTTTCCTGTGGACTCCATCAAAATAACTGTGTTTCACTCTCAGCAGCCTCCGGAGCAAAAAACGCAAACGTCCAGCCGCTGCTCCCACAGCAAAGGTTCCAGCAGGGAAAAGTCATGCTGGTCCTCACTGCCTCCAGGAACCCCTTCAAATGCCCCACACCTTTTGGACCTCTCAGCTTTCCTGTGGACTCCATCCTCAAAACCACCGTTTTTCACTCTCGGCATCCAGCGGAGCAAAAAACGCTAACGTCCAGCCGCTGCACCCACAGCAAAGATCTCAGGGGGGAAAAGTCATGCTGGTCCTCACTGCCTCCAGGAACCCCTTCAAATGCCCCACACCTTTTGGACCTCTCTGCTTTCCTGTGGACTCCATCCTCAAAACCACCGTTTTTCACTCTCAGCAGCCTCCGGAGCAAAAAACGCAAACGTCCAGCCGCTGCTCCCACAGCAAAGGCCCCAGCGGGGAAAAGTCATGCTGGTCCTCACTGCCTCCAGGAACCCCTTCAAATGCCCCACACCTTTTGGACCTCTCTGCTTTCCTGCGGACTCCATCCTCAAAACCACCGTTTTTCACTCTCGGCAGCCTCCGGAGCAAAAAACGCAAACGTCCAGCCGCTGCTCCCACAGCAAAGGTTCCAAGGCGGAAAAGTCATGCTGGTCCTCACTGCCTCCGGGAACCCCTTCAAATGCCCCACACCTTTTGGACCTCTCTGCTTTCCTGTGGACTCCATCCTCAAAACCACCGTTTTTAACCCTCGGTAGTCTCTATAGCAAAAAACGCAAACGTCCAGCCACTGCTCCCACAGCAAAGGTTCCAACGCGGAAAAGTCATGCTGGTCCTCACTGCCTCCGGGAACCCCTTCAAATGCCCCACACCTTTTGGACCTCTCTGTTTTCCTGTGGACCCCATGCTCAAAACCACCGTTTTTCACTCTCGGCAGCCTCCCGAGCAAAAAGCGCAAACGTCCAGCCGCTGCTCCCACAGCAAAGGTGTCAGGGGGGAAAAGTCATGCTGGTCCTCACTGCCTCGGGGAACCCCTTCAAATGCCCCACACCTTTAAGACCTCTCTGTTTTCCTGTGGACTCCATCCTCAAAACCACCGTTTTACACTCTCGGCAGCCTCCGGAGCAAAAATTGCAAACGTCCAGCCGCTGCTACCACAGCAAAGGCCCCAGCAGGGAAAAGTCATGCTGGTCCTCACTGCCTCCGGGAACCCCTTCAAATGCCCCACACCTTTTGGACCTCTCTGTTTTCCTGTGGACTCCATCCTCAAAACCACCGATTTTCACTCTCGGCAGCCTCCGGAGCAAAAAACGCAAACGTCCAGCCGCTGCTCCCACAGCAAAGGCCCCAGCGGGGAAAAGTCATGCTGGTCCTCACTGCCTCCGGGAACCCCTTCAGATGCCCCACACCTTTTGGACCTCTCTGCTTTCCTGTGGACTCCAGACTCAAAACCACCGTTTTTTACTCTCGACAGCCTCCGGAGCAAAAAACGCAAATGTCCAGCCGCTGCTCCCACAGCAAAGGCCCCAGCGGGGAAAAGTCATGCTGGTCCTCACTGCCTCCGGGAACCCCTTCAAATGCCCCACACCTTTTGGACCTCTCTGCTTTCCTGTGGACTCCATCCTCAAAACCACCGTTTTTCACTCTCGGCAGCCTCCAGAGCAAAAGACGCAAACGTCCAGCCGCTGCTCCCACAGCAAAGGCCCCAGCGGGGAAAAGTCATGCTGGTCCTCACTGCCTCCAGGAACCCTTTCAAAAGCCCCACACCTTTTGGACCTCTCTGCTTTCCTCTGGACTCCATCCTCAAAACCACCGTTTTTCACCCTCGGTAGTCTCTGTAGCAAAAAACGCAAACGTCCAGCCGCTGCTCCCACAGCAAAGGCCCCAGAGGGGAAAAGTCATGCTGGTCCTCACTGCCTCCGGGAACCCCTTCAAATGCCCCAATCCTTTTGGACCTCTCTGTTTTCCTGTGGACTCCATCCTCAAAACCACCGTTTTTCACTCTCGGCAGCCTCCGGAGCAAAAAGCGCAAACGTCCAGCCGCTGCTCCCACAGCAAAGGCCCCAGCGGGGAAAAGTCATGCTGGTCCTCACTGCCTCCGGGAACCCCTTCAAATGCCCCACACCTTTTGGACCTCTCTGTTTTCCTGTGGAATGCATCCTCAAAACCACCGTTTTTCACTCTCAGCAGCCTCCGGAGCAAAAAACGCGAACGTCCAGCCGCTGCTCCCACAGCAAAGGTTCCAAGGCTGAAAAGTCATGCTGGTCCTCACTGCCTCCGGGAACCCCTTCAAATGCCCCACACCTTTTGGACCTCTCTGTTTTCCTGTGGACTCCATCCTCAAAACCACCGTTTTTCACTCTTGGCAACCTCCGGAGCAAAAAACGCAAACGTCCAGCCGCTGCTCCCACAGCAAAGGTCTCAGGGGGGAAAAGTCATGCTGGTCCTCACTGCCTCCGGGAACCCCTTCAAATGCCCCACACCTTTTGGACCTCTCTGTTTTCCTGTGGACTCCATCCTCAAAACCACCGTTTTTCACTCTCGGCAGCCTCCGGAGCAAAAGACGCAAACGTCCAGCCGCTGCTCCCACAGCAAAGGCCCCAGCGGGGAAAAGTCATGCTGGTCCTCACTGCCTCCAGGAACCCTTTCAAAAGCCCCACACCTTTTGGACCTCTCTGCTTTCCTGTGGACTCCATCCTCAAAACCACCGTTTTTCAATCTCGGCAGCCTCCAGAGCAAAAGACGCAAACGTCCAGCCGCTGCTCCCACAGCAAAGGCCCCAGCGGGGAAAAGTCATGCTGGTCCTCACTGCCTCCGGGAACCCCTTCAAATGCCCCACACCTTTTGGACCTCTCTGTTTTCCTGTGGACTCCATCAAAATAACTGTGTTTCACTCTCAGCAGCCTCCGGAGCAAAAAACGCAAACGTCCAGCCGCTGCTCCCACAGCAAAGGTTCCAGCAGGGAAAAGTCATGCTGGTCCTCACTGCCTCCGGGAACCCCTTCAAATGCCCCACACCTTTTGGACCTCTCTGCTTTCCTGTGGACTCCAGCATCAAAACCACCGTTTTTCACTCTCGGCAACCTTCGGAGCAAAAAACGCAAACGTCCAGCCGCTGCTCCCACAGCAAAGATCTCAGGGGGGAAAAGTCATGCTGGTCCTCACTGCCTCCAGGAACCCCTTCAAATGCCCCACAACTTTTGGACCTCTCTGCTTTCCTGTGGACTCCATCCTCAAAACCACCGTTTTTCACTCTCAGCAGCCTGCGGAGCAAAAAACGCAAACGTCCAGCCGCTGCTCCCACAGCAAAGGCCCCAGCGGGGAAAAGTCATGCTGGTCCTCACTGCCTCCAGGAACCCCTTCAAATGCCCCACACCTTTTGGACCTCTCTGCTTTCCTGCGGACTCCATCCTCAAAACCACCGTTTTTCACTCTCGGCAGCCTCCGGAGCAAAAAACGCAAACGTCCAGCCGCTGCTCCCACAGCAAAGGTTTCAAGGCGGAAAAGTCATGCTGGTCCTCACTGCCTCCGGGAACCCCTTCAAATGCCCCACACCTTTTGGACCTCTCTGCTTTCCTGTGGACTCCATCCTCAAAACCACCGTTTTTAACCCTCGGTAGTCTCTATAGCAAAAAACGCAAACGTCCAGCCACTGCTACCACAGCAAAGGTTCCAACGCGGAAAAGTCATGCTGGTCCTCACTGCCTCCGGGAACCCCTTCAAATGCCCCACACCTTTTGGACCTCTCTGTTTCCCTGTGGACCCCATGCTCAAAAGCACCGTTTTTCACTCTCGGCAGCCTCCCGAGAAAAAAGCGCAAACGTTCAGCCGCTGCTCCCACAGCAAAGGTGTCAGGGGGGAAAAGTCATGCTGGTCCTCACTGCCTCGGGGAACCCCTTCAAATGCCCCACACCTTTAAGACCTCTCTGTTTTCCTGTGGACTCCATCCTCAAAACCACCGTTTTACACTCTCGGCAGCCTCCGGAGCAAAAATTGCAAACGTCCAGCCGCTGCTACCACAGCAAAGGCCCCAGCAGGGAAAAGTCATGCTGGTCCTCACTGCCTCCGGGAACCCCTTCAAATGCCCCACACCTTTTGGACCTCTCTGTTTTCCTGTGGACTCCATCCTCAAAACCACCGTTTTTCACTCTCGGCAACCTCCGGAGCAAAAAACGCAAACGTCCAGCCGCTGCTCCCACAGCAAAGGTTCCAAGGCGGAAAAGTCATGCTGGTCCTCACTGCCTCCGGGAACCCCTTCAAATGCCCCACACCTTTTGGACCTCTCTGCTTTCCTGTGGACTCCATCCTCAAAACCACCGTTTTTCACTCTCGGCAGCCTCCGGAGCAAAAAGCGCAAACGTCCAGCCGCTGCTCCCACAGCAAAGGCCCCAGCGGGGAAAAGTCATGCTGGTCCTCACTGCCTCCGGGAACCCCTTCAAATGCCCCACACCTTTTGGACCTCTCTGCTTTCCTGTGGACTCCATCCTCAAAACCACCGTTTTTCACTCTCGGCAGCCTCCGGATCAAAAAACACAAACGTCCAGCCGCTGCTCCCACAGCAAAGGTTCCAAGGCTGAAAAGTCATGCTGGTCCTCACTGCCTCCGGGAACCCCTTCAAATGCCCCACACCTTTTGGACCTCTCTGTTTTCCTGTGGACTCCATCCTCAAAACCACCGTTTTTCACTCTCGGCAGCCTCCGGAGCAAAAAACGCAAATGTCCAGCCGCTGCTCCCACAGCAAAGGCCCCAGCGGGGAAAAGTCATGCTGGTCCTCACTGCCTCCGGGAACCCCTTCAAATGCCCCACACCTTTTGGACCTCTCTGCTTTCCTGTGGACTCCATCCTCAAAACCACCGTTTTTCACTCTCGGCAGCCTCCGGAGCAAAAGATGCAAACGTCCAGCCGCTGCTCCCACAGCAAAGGCCCCAGCGGGGAAAAGTCATGCTGGTCCTCACTGCCTCCGGGAACCCCTTCAAATGCCCCACACCTTTTGGACCTCTCTGTTTTCCTGTGGAATGCATCCTCAAAACCACCGTTTTTCACTCTCAGCAGCCTCCAGAGCAAAAAACGCGAACGTCCAGCCGCTGCTCCCACAGCAAAGGTTCCAAGGCTGAAAAGTCATGCTGGTCCTCACTGCCTCCGGGAACCCCTTCAAATGCCCCACACCTTTTAAAACTCTCTGCTTTCCTGTGGACTCCATCCTCAAAACCACCGTTTTTCACTCTCGGCAGCCTCCGGAGCAAAAAGCGCAAACGTCCAGCCGCTGCTCCCACAGCAAAGGCCCCAGCAGGGAAAAGTCATGCTGGTCCTCACTGCCTCCAGGATCCCCTTGAAATGCCCCACACCTTTTGGACCTCTCTGCTTTCCTGTGGACTCCATCCTCAAAACCACCGTTTTTCACTCTCGGCATCTGCCGGAGCAAAAAACGCAAATGTCCAGCCGCTGCTCCCACAGCAAAGATCTCAGGGGGGAAAAGTCATGCTGGTCCTCACTGCCTCCAGGAACCCCTTCAAATGCCCCACACCTTTTGGACCTCTCTGCTTTCCTGTGGACTCCATCCTCAAAACCACCGTTTTTCACTCTCAGCAGCCTCCGGAGCAAAAAACGCAAACGTCCAGCCGCTGCTCCCACAGCAAAGGCCCCAGCGGGGAAAAGTCATGCTGGTCCTCACTGCCTCCGGGAACCCCTTCAAATGCCCCACACCTTTTGGACCTCTCTGCTTTCCTGCGGACTCCATCCTCAAAACCACCATTTTTCACTCTCGGCAGCCTCCGGAGCAAAAAACGCAAACGTCCAGCCGCTGCTCCCACAGCAAAGGTTCCAAGGCGGAAAAGTCATGCTGGTCCTCACTGCCTCCGGGAACCCCTTCAAATGCCCCACACCTTTTGGACCTCTCTGCTTTCCTGTGGACTCCATCCTCAAAACCACCGTTTTTAACCCTCGGTAGTCTCTATAGCAAAAAACGCAAACGTCCAGCCACTGCTCCCACAGCAAAGGTTCCAAGGCGGAAAAGTCATGCTGGTCCTCACTGCCTCCGGGAACCCCTTCAAATGCCCCACACCTTTTAAACCTCTCTGCTTTCCTGTGGACTCCATCCTCAAAACCACCGTTTTTCACCCTCGGTAGTCTCTGTAGCAAAAAACGCAAACGTCCAGCCGCTGCTCCCACAGCAAAGGCCCCAGCGGGGAAAAGTCATGCTGGTCCTCACTGCCTCCGGGAACCCCTTCAAATGCCCCACACCTTTTGGACCTCTCTGTTTTCCTGTGGACTCCATCCTCAAAACCACCGTTTTACACTCTCGGCAGCCTCCGGAGCAAAAATTGCAAACGTCCAGCCGCTGCTACCACAGCAAAGGCCCCAGCAGGGAAAAGTCATGCTGGTCCTCACTGCCTCCAGGATCCGCTTGAAATGCCCCACACCTTTTGGACATCTCTGCTTTCCTGTGGACTCCATCCTCAAAACCACCGTTTTTCACTCTCGGCATCCGCCGGAGCAAAAAACGCAAACGTCCAGCCGCTGCTCCCACAGCAAAGGCCCCAGCGGGGAAAAGTCATGCTGGTCCTCACTGCCTCCGGGAACCCCTTCAAATGCCCCACACCTTTTGGACCTCTCTGCTTTCCTGTGGACTCCATCCTCAAAACCACCGTTTTTCACTCTCGGCAGCCTCCGGAGCAAAAAACGCAAACGTCCAGCCGCTGCTCCCACAGCAAAGGCCCCAGCGGGGAAAAGTCATGCTGGTCCTCACTGCCTCCGGGAACCCCTTCAAATGCCCCACACCTTTTGGACCTCTCTGTTTTCCTGTGGACTCCATCCTCAAAACCACCGTTTTTCACTCTTGGCAACCTCCGGAGCAAAAAACGCAAACGTCCAGCCGCTGCTCCCACAGCAAAGGCCCCATCGGGGAAAAGTCATGCTGGTCCTCACTGCCTCCGGGAACCCCTTCAAATGCCCCACACCTTTTGGACCTCTCTGTTTTCCTGTGGACTCCATCCTCAAAACCACCGTTTTTCACTCTCAGCAGCCTCCGGAGCAAAAAACGCGAACGTCCAGCCGCTGCTCCCACAGCAAAGGTTCCAAGGCTGAAAAGTCATGCTGGTCCTCACTGCCTCCGGGAACCCCTTCAAATGCCCCACACCTTTTAAACCTCTCTGCTTTCCTGTGGACTCCATCCTCAAAACCACCGTTTTTCACTCTCGGCAGCCTCCGGAGCAAAAAGCGCAAACGTCCAGCCGCTGCTCCCACAGCAAAGGCCCCAGCGGGGAAAAGTCATGCTGGTCCTCACTGCCTCCGGGAACCCCTTCAAATGCCCCACACCTTTTGGACCTCTCTGCTTTCCTGTGGACTCCATCCTCAAAACCACCGTTTTTCACTCTCGGCAGCCTCCGGAGCAAAAAACGCAAACGTCCAGCCACTGCTCCCACAGCAAAGGTCTCAAGAGGAAAAAGTCATGCTGGTCCTCACGGCCTCCGGGAACCCCTTCAAATGCCCCACACCTTTTGGACCTCTCTGCTTTCCTGTGGACTCCAGCCTCAAAACCACCGTTATTAACCCTCTGTAGTCTCTGTAGCAAAAAACGCAAACGTCCAGCCGCTGCTCCCACAGCAAAGGTTCCAGCGGGGAAAAGTCATGCTGGTCCTCACTGCCTCCGGGAACCCCTTCAAATGCCCCATACCTTTTAGACCTCTCTGCTTTCCTGTTGAATCCATCCTCAAAATCACTGTGTTTCACTCTCAGCAGCCTCCGGAGCAAATAACGCAAACGTCCAGCCCCTGATCCCACAGCAAAGGCCCCAGCGGGGAAAAGTCATGCTGGTCCTCACTGCCTCTGGGAACCCCTTCAAATGCCCCACACCTTTTGGACCTCTCTGCTTTCCTGTGGACTCCATCCTCAAAACCACTGTTTTTCACTCTCGGCAGCCTCCGGAGCAAAAAACACAAACGTCCAGCCGCTGCTCCCACAGCAAAGGTTCCAGCGGGGAAAAGTCATGCTGGTCCTCACTGCCTCCGGGAACCCCTTCAAATGCCCCACACCTTTTGGACCTCTCTGTTTTCCTGTGGACTCCATCCTCAAAACCACCGTTTTTCACTCTCAGAAGCCTCCGGAGCAAAAAACGCAAATGTCCAGCCGCTGCTCCCACAGCAAAGGTTCCAGCGGGGAAAAGTCATGCTGGTCCTCACTGCCTCTGGGAACCCCTTCAAATGCCCCACACCTTTTGGACCTCTCTGTTTTCCTGTGGACTCCATCCTCAAAACCACCGTTTTTCACTCTCAGCAGCCTCCGGAGCAAAAAACGCAAATGTCCAGCCGCTGCTCCCACAGCAAAGGTTCCAGCAGGAAAAAGTCATGCTGGTCCTCACTGCCTCCGGGAACCCCTTCAAATGCCCCACACCTTTTGGACCTCTCTGCTTTCCTGTGGACTCCATCCTCAAAACCACCGTTTTTCACTCTCGGCAACCTTCGGAGCAAAAAACGCAAACGTCCAGCCGCTGCTCCCACAGCAAATATCTCAGGGGGGAAAAGTCATGCTGGTCCTCACTGCCTCCAGGAACCCCTTCAAATGCCCCACACCTTTTGGACCTCTCTGCTTTCCTGTGGACTCCATCCTCAAAACCACCGTTTTTCACTCTCGGCAGCCTCCGGAGCAAAAAACGCAAACGTCCAGCCGCTGCTCCCACAGCAAAGGCCCCAGCGGGGAAAAGTCATGCTGGTCCTCACTGCCTCCGGGAACCCCTTCAAATGCCCCACACCTTTTGGACCTCTCTGCTTTCCTGCGGACTCCATCCTCAAAACCACCGTTTTTCACTCTCGGCAGCCTCCGGAGCAAAAAATGCGAACGTCCAGCCGCTGCTCCCACAGCAAAGGTTCCAAGGCGGAAAAGTCATGCTGGTCCTCACTGCCTCCGGGAACCCCTTCAAATGCCCCACACCTTTTGGACCTCTCTGTTTTCCTGTGGACCCCATGCTCAAAACCACCGTTTTTCACTCTCGGCAGCCACCCGAGCAAAAAGCGCAAACGTCCAGCCGCTGCTCCCACAGCAAAGGCCCCAGCGGGGAAAAGTCATGCTGGTCCTCACTGCCTCCGGGAACCCCTTCAAATGCCCCACACCTTTTGGACCTCTCTGCTTTCCTGTGGAATCTATCCTCAAAACCACTGTTTTTCACTCTCGGCAGCCTCCGGAGCAAAAAACGCAAACGTCCAGCCGCTGCTCCCACAGCAAAGGTCTCAGGGGGGAAAAGTCATGCTGGTCCTCACTGCCTCGGGGAACCCCTTCAAATGCCCCACACCTTTTGGACCTCTCTGTTTTCCTGTGGACTCCATCCTCAAAACCACCGTTTTACACTCTCGGCAGCCTCCGGAGCAAAAATTGCAAACGTCTAGCCGCTGCTACCACAGCAAAGGCCCCAGCAGGGAAAAGTCATGCTGGTCCTCACTGCCTCCAGGATCCCCTTGAAATGCCCCACAACTTTTGGACCTCTCTGCTTTCCTGTGGACTCCATCCTCAAAACCACCGTTTTTCACTCTCGGCATCCGCCGGAGCAAAAAACGCAAATGTCCAGCCGCTGCTCCCACAGCAAAGGCCCCAGCGGGGAAAAGTCATGCTGGTCCTCACTGCCTCCGGGAACCCCTTCAAATGCCCCACACCTTTTGGACCTCTCTGCTTTCCTGTGGACTCCATCCTCAAAACCACCGTTTTTCACTCTCGGCAGCCTCCGGAGCAAAAAACGCAAACGTCCAGCCGCTGCTCCCACAGCAAAGGCCCCAGCGGGGAAAAGTCATGCTGGTCCTCACTGCCTCCGGGAACCCCTTCAAATGCCCCACACCTTTTGCACCTCTCTGTTTTCCTGTGGACTCCATCCTCAAAACCACCGTTTTTCACTCTCGGCAGCCTCCGGAGCAAAAAACGCAAACGTCCAGCCGCTGCTCCCACAGCAAAGGTTCCAAGGCGGAAAAGTCATGCTGGTCCTCACTGCCTCCGGGAACCCCTTCAAATGCCCCACACCTTTTGCACCTCTCTGTTTTCCTGTGGACTCCATCCTCAAAACCACCGTTTTTCACTCTCAGCAGCCTCCGGAGCAAAAAACGCAAACGTCTAGCTGCTGCTCCCACAGCAAAGGTTCCAAGGCTGAAAAGTCATGCTGGTCCTCACTGCCTCCGGGAACCCCTTCAAATGCCCCACACCTTTTAAACCTCTCGGCTTTCTGTGGACTCCATCCTCAAAACCCACCGTTTTTCACCCTCGGTAGTCTCTGTAGCAAAAAACGCAAACGTCCAGCCGCTGCTCCCACAGCAAAGGCCCCAGCGGGGAAAAGTCATGCTGGTCCTCACTGCCTCCGGGAATCCCTTCAAATGCCCCACACCTTTTGGACCTCTCTGCTTTCCTGTGGACTCCATCCTCAAAACCACCGATTTTCACTCTCGGCAGCCTCCGGAGCAAAAAGCGCAAACGTCCAGCCGCTGCTCCCACAGCAAAGGCCGCAGCGGGGAAAAGTCATGCTGGTCCTCACTGCCTCCGGGAACCCCTTCAAATGCCCCACACCTTTTGCACCTCTCTGCTTTCCTGTGGACTCCATCCTCAAAACCACCGTTTTTCACTCTCGGCAGCCACCGGAGCAAAAACGCAAACGTCCAGCCGCTGCTCCCACAGCAAAGGCCCCAGTGGGGAAAAGTCATGCTGGTCCTCACTGCCTCCAGGAACCCCTTCAAATGCCCCACACCTTTTGGACCTCTCTGCTTTCCTGTGGAATGCATCCTCAAAACCACCGTTTTTCACTCTTGGCAACCTCCGGATCAAAAAGCGCAAACGTCCAGGTCCTGCTCCCACAGCAAAGGCCCCAGCGGGGAAAAGTCATGCTGGTCCTCACTGCCTCCGGGAACCCCTTCAAATGCCCCACACCTTTTGGACCTCTCTGCTTTCCTGTGGACTCCATCCTCAAAACCACCGTTTTTAACTCTCGGCATCCGCCGGAGCAAAAAACGCAAACGTCCAGCCGCTGCTCCCACAGCAAAGGTTCCAAGGCGGAAAAGTCATGCTGGTCCTCACTGCCTCCGGGAACCCCTTCAAATGCCCCACACCTTTTGCACCTCTCTGCTTTCCTGTGGACTCCATCCTCAAAACCACCGTTTTTCACTCTCGGCAGCCTCCGGAGCAAAAAACGCAAACGTCCAGCCGCTGCTCCCACAGCAAAGGCCCCAGCGGGAAAAGTCATGCTGGTCCTCACTGCCTCCGGGAACCCCTTCAAATGCCCCACACCTTTTGGACCTCTCTGCTTTCCTGTGGACTCCATCCTCAAAACCACCGTTTTTCACTCTCAGCAGCCTCTCCGGAGCAAAAAACGCAGACGTCCAGCCGCTGCTCACACACCAAAGGTTCCAAGGCGGAAAAGTCATGCTGGTCCTCACTGCCTCCGGGAACCCCTTCAAATGCCCCACACCTTTTGGACCTCTCTGTTTTCCTGTGGACTCCATCCTCAAAACCACCGTTATTAACCCTCGGTACTCTCTGTAGCAAAAAACGCAAACGTCCAGCCGCTGCTCCCACAGCAAAGGCCCCAGCGGGGAAAAGTCATGCTGGTCCTCACTGCCTCCGGGAACCCCGTCAAATGCCCCACAACTTTTGGACCTCTCTGCTTTCCTGTGGACTCCATCCTCAAAACCACCGTTTTAAACCCTCGGTAGTCTCTGTAGCAAAAAACGCAAACGTCCAGCCACTGCTCCAACAGCAAAGGTTCCAAGGCGGAAAAGTCATGCTGGTCCTCACTGCCTCCGGGAACCCCTTCAAATGCCCCACACCTTTTGGACCTCTCTGCTTTCCTGTGGAATGCATCCTCAAAACCACCGTTTTTCACTCTCGGCAGCCTCCAGAGCAAAAGACGCAAACGTCCAGACGCTGCTCCCACAGCAAAGGCCCCAGCGGGGAAAAGTCATGCTGGTGCTCACTGCCTCCGGGAACCCCGTCAAATGCCCCACACCTTTTGGACCTCTCTGCTTTCCTGTGGACTCCATCCTCAAAACCACCGTTTTAATCCCTCGGTAGTCTATGTAGCAAAAAACGCAAACGTCCAGCCACTGCTCCCACAGCAAAGGCCCCAGCGGGGAAAAGTCATGCTGGTCCTCACTGCCTCCGGGAACCCCTTCAAATGCCCCACACCTTTTGGACCTCTCTGCTTTCCTGTGGAATCTATCCTCAAAACCACCGTTTTTCACTCTCGGCATCCGCCGGAGCAAAAAACGCAAACGTCCAGCCGCTGCTCCCACAGCAAAGGTCTCAGGGGGGAAAAGTCATGCTGGTCCTCACTGCCTCGGGGAACCCCTTCAAATGCCCCACACCTTTTGGACCTCTCTGTTTTCCTGTGGACTCCATCCTCAAAACCACCGTTTTACACTCTCGGCAGCCTCCGGAGCAAAAATTGCAAACGTCCAGCCGCTGCTACCACAGCAAAGGCCCCAGCAGGGAAAAGTCATGCTGGTCCTCACTGCCTCCAGGATCCCCTTGAAATGCCCCACACCTTTTGGACCTCTTTGCTTTCCTGTGGACTCCATCCTCAAAACCACCGTTTTTCACTCTCGGCATCCGCCGGAGCAAAAAACGCAAATGTCCAGCCGCTGCTCCCACAGCAAAGGCCCCAGCGGGGAAAAGTCATGCTGGTCCTCACTGCCTCCGGGAACCCCTTCAAATGCCCCACACCTTTTGGACCTCTCTGCTTTCCTGTGGACTCCATCCTCAAAACCACCGTTTTTCACTCTCAGCAGCCTCCGGAGCAAAAAACGCAAACGTCCAGCCGCTGCTCCCACAGCAAAGGTTCCAAGGCGAAAAGTCATGCTGGTCCTCACTGCCTCCGGGAACCCCTTCAAATGCCCCACACCTTTTGCACCTCTCTGTTTTCCTGTGGACTCCATCCTCAAAACCACCGTTTTTCACTCTCGGCATCCGCCGGAGCAAAAAACGCAAATGTCCAGCCGCTGCTCCCACAGCAAAGGCCCCAGCGGGGAAAAGTCATGCTGGTCCTCACTGCCTCCGGGAACCCCTTCAAATGCCCCACACCTTTTGGACCTCTCTGCTTTCCTGTGGACTCCATCCTCAAAACCACCGTTTTTCACTCTCGGCAGCCTCCGGAGCAAAAAACGCAAACGTCCAGCCGCTGCTCCCACAGCAAAGGCCCCAGCGGGGAAAAGTCATGCTGGTCCTCACTGCCTCCGGGAACCCCTTCAAATGCCCCACACCTTTTGGACCTCTCTGTTTTCCTGTGGACTCCATCCTCAAAACCACCGTTTTTCACTCTTGGCAACCTCCGGAGCAAAAAACGCAAACGTCCAGCCGCTGCTCCCACAGCAAAGGCCCCATCGGGGAAAAGTCATGCTGGTCCTCACTGCCTCCGGGAACCCCTTCAAATGCCCCACACCTTTTGGACCTCTCTGTTTTCCTGTGGACTCCATCCTCAAAACCACCGTTTTTCACTCTCAGCAGCCTCCGGAGCAAAAAACGCGAACGTCCAGCCGCTGCTCCCACAGCAAAGGTTCCAAGGCTGAAAAGTCATGCTGGTCCTCACTGCCTCCGGGAACCCCTTCAAATGCCCCACACCTTTTAAACCTCTCTGCTTTCCTGTGGACTCCATCCTCAAAACCACCGTTTTTCACTCTCGGCAGCCTCCGGAGCAAAAAGCGCAAACGTCCAGCCGCTGCTCCCACAGCAAAGGCCCCAGCGGGGAAAAGTCATGCTGGTCCTCACTGCCTCCGGGAACCCCTTCAAATGCCCCACACCTTTTGGACCTCTCTGCTTTCCTGTGGACTCCATCCTCAAAACCACCGTTTTTCACTCTCGGCAGCCTCCGGAGCAAAAAACGCAAACGTCCAGCCACTGCTCCCACAGCAAAGGTCTCAAGAGGAAAAAGTCATGCTGGTCCTCACGGCCTCCGGGAACCCCTTCAAATGCCCCACACCTTTTGGACCTCTCTGCTTTCCTGTGGACTCCAGCCTCAAAACCACCGTTATTAACCCTCTGTAGTCTCTGTAGCAAAAAACGCAAACGTCCAGCCGCTGCTCCCACAGCAAAGGTTCCAGCGGGGAAAAGTCATGCTGGTCCTCACTGCCTCCGGGAACCCCTTCAAATGCCCCATACCTTTTAGACCTCTCTGCTTTCCTGTTGAATCCATCCTCAAAATCACTGTGTTTCACTCTCAGCAGCCTCCGGAGCAAATAACGCAAACGTCCAGCCCCTGATCCCACAGCAAAGGCCCCAGCGGGGAAAAGTCATGCTGGTCCTCACTGCCTCTGGGAACCCCTTCAAATGCCCCACACCTTTTGGACCTCTCTGCTTTCCTGTGGACTCCATCCTCAAAACCACTGTTTTTCACTCTCGGCAGCCTCCGGAGCAAAAAACACAAACGTCCAGCCGCTGCTCCCACAGCAAAGGTTCCAGCGGGGAAAAGTCATGCTGGTCCTCACTGCCTCCGGGAACCCCTTCAAATGCCCCACACCTTTTGGACCTCTCTGTTTTCCTGTGGACTCCATCCTCAAAACCACCGTTTTTCACTCTCAGAAGCCTCCGGAGCAAAAAACGCAAATGTCCAGCCGCTGCTCCCACAGCAAAGGTTCCAGCAGGAAAAAGTCATGCTGGTCCTCACTGCCTCCGGGAACCCCTTCAAATGCCCCACACCTTTTGGACCTCTCTGCTTTCCTTTGGACTCCATCCTCAAAACCACCGTTTTTCACTCTCGGCAACCTTCGGAGCGAAAAACGCAAACGTCCAGCCGCTGCTCCCACAGCAAATATCTCAGGGGGGAAAAGTCATGCTGGTCCTCACTGCCTCCAGGAACCCCTTCAAATGCCCCACACCTTTTGGACCTCTCTGCTTTCCTGTGGACTCCATCCTCAAAACCACCGTTTTTCACTCTCGGCAGCCTCCGGAGCAAAAAACGCAAACGTCCAGCCGCTGCTCCCACAGCAAAGGCCCCAGCGGGGAAAAGTCATGCTGGTCCTCACTGCCTCCGGGAACCCCTTCAAATGCCCCACACCTTTTGGACCTCTCTGCTTTCCTGCGGACTCCATCCTCAAAACCACCGTTTTTCACTCTCGGCAGCCTCCGGAGCAAAAAATGCGAACGTCCAGCCGCTGCTCCCACAGCAAAGGTTCCAAGGCGGAAAAGTCATGCTGGTCCTCACTGCCTCCGGGAACCCCTTCAAATGCCCCACACCTTTTGGACCTCTCTGTTTTCCTGTGGACCCCATGCTCAAAACCACCGTTTTTCACTCTCGGCAGCCACCCGAGCAAAAAGCGCAAACGTCCAGCCGCTGCTCCCACAGCAAAGGCCCCAGCGGGGAAAAGTCATGCTGGTCCTCACTGCCTCCGGGAACCCCTTCAAATGCCCCACACCTTTTGGACCTCTCTGCTTTCCTGTGGAATCTATCCTCAAAACCACTGTTTTTCACTCTCGGCATCCAGCGGAGCAAAAAACGCAAACGTCCAGCCGCTGCTCCCACAGCAAAGGTCTCAGGGGGGAAAAGTCATGCTGGTCCTCACTGCCTCGGGGAACCCCTTCAAATGCCCCACACCTTTTGGACCTCTCTGTTTTCCTGTGGACTCCATCCTCAAAACCACCGTTTTACACTCTCGGCAGCCTCCGGAGCAAAAATTGCAAACGTCTAGCCGCTGCTACCACAGCAAAGGCCCCAGCAGGGAAAAGTCATGCTGGTCCTCACTGCCTCCAGGATCCCCTTGAAATGCCCCACAACTTTTGGACCTCTCTGCTTTCCTGTGGACTCCATCCTCAAAACCACCGTTTTTCACTCTCGGCATCCGCCGGAGCAAAAAACGCAAATGTCCAGCCGCTGCTCCCACAGCAAAGGCCCCAGCGGGGAAAAGTCATGCTGGTCCTCACTGCCTCCGGGAACCCCTTCAAATGCCCCACACCTTTTGGACCTCTCTGCTTTCCTGTGGACTCCATCCTCAAAACCACCGTTTTTCACTCTCGGCAGCCTCCGGAGCAAAAAACGCAAACGTCCAGCCGCTGCTCCCACAGCAAAGGCCCCAGCGGGGAAAAGTCATGCTGGTCCTCACTGCCTCCGGGAACCCCTTCAAATGCCCCACACCTTTTGCACCTCTCTGTTTTCCTGTGGACTCCATCCTCAAAAACACCGTTTTTCACTCTCGGCAGCCTCCGGAGCAAAAAACGCAAACGTCCAGCCGCTGCTCCCACAGCAAAGGTTCCAAGGCGGAAAAGTCATGCTGGTCCTCACTGCCTCCGGGAACCCCTTCAAATGCCCCACACCTTTTGCACCTCTCTGTTTTCCTGTGGACTCCATCCTCAAAACCACCGTTTTTCACTCTCAGCAGCCTCCGGAGCAAAAAACGCAAACGTCTAGCCGCTGCTCCCACAGCAAAGGTTCCAAGGCTGAAAAGTCATGCTGGTCCTCACTGCCTCCGGGAACCCCTTCAAATGCCCCACCCCTTTTAAACCTCTCGGCTTTCCTGTGGACTCCATCCTCAAAACCACCGTTTTTCACCCTCGGTAGTCTCTGTAGCAAAAAACGCAAACGTCCAGCCGCTGCTCCCACAGCAAAGGCCCCAGCGGGGAAAAGTCATGCTGGTCCTCACTGCCTCCGGGAATCCCTTCAAATGCCCCACACCTTTTGGACCTCTCTGCTTTCCTGTGGACTCCATCCTCAAAACCACCGATTTTCACTCTCGGCAGCCTCCGGAGCAAAAAACGCAAACGTCCAGCCGCTGCTCCCACAGCAAAGGCCGCAGCGGGGAAAAGTCATGCTGGTCCTCACTGCCTCCGGGAACCCCTTCAAATGCCCCACACCTTTTGCACCTCTCTGTTTTCCTGTGGACTCCATCCTCAAAACCACCGTTTTTCACTCTCGGCAGCCACCGGAGCAAAAAACGCAAACGTCCAGCCGCTGCTCCCACAGCAAAGGCCCCAGTGGGGAAAAGTCATGCTGGTCCTCACTGCCTCCAGGAACCCCTTCAAATGCCCCACACCTTTTGGACCTCTCTGCTTTCCTGTGGAATGCATCCTCAAAACCACCGTTTTTCACTCTCGGCAGCCTCCGGATCAAAAAGCGCAAACGTCCAGGTCCTGCTCCCACAGCAAAGGCCCCAGCGGGGAAAAGTCATGCTGGTCCTCACTGCCTCCGGGAACCCCTATAAATGCCCCACCCCTTTTGGACCTCTCTGCTTTCCTGTGGACTCCATCCTCAAAACCACCGTTTTTAACTCTCGGCATCCGCCGGAGCAAAAAACGCAAACGTCCAGCCGCTGCTCCCACAGCAAAGGTTCCAAGGCGGAAAAGTCATGCTGGTCCTCACTGCCTCCGGGAACCCCTTCAAATGCCCCACACCTTTTGCACCTCTCTGCTTTCCTGTGGACTCCATCCTCAAAACCACCGTTTTTCACTCTCGGCAGCCTCCGGAGCAAAAAACGCAAACGTCCAGCCGCTGCTCCCACAGCAAAGGCCCCAGCGGGGAAAAGTCATGCTGGTCCTCACTGCCTCCGGGAACCCCTTCAAATGCCCCACACCTTTTGGACCTCTCTGCTTTCCTGTGGACTCCATCCTCAAAACCACCGTTTTTCACTCTCAGCAGCCTCCGGAGCAAAAAACGCAGACGTCCAGCCGCTGCTCACACACCAAAGGTTCCAAGGCGGAAAAGTCATGCTGGTCCTCACTGCCTCCGGGAACCCCTTCAAATGCCCCACACCTTTTGGACCTCTCTGTTTTCCTGTGGACTCCATCCTCAAAACCACCGTTATTAACCCTCGGTACTCTCTGTAGCAAAAAACGCAAACGTCCAGCCGCTGCTCCCACAGCAAAGGCCCCAGCGGGGAAAAGTCATGCTGGTCCTCACTGCCTCCGGGAACCCCGTCAAATGCCCCACAACTTTTGGACCTCTCTGCTTTCCTGTGGACTCCATCCTCAAAACCACCGTTTTAAACCCTCGGTAGTCTCTGTAGCAAAAAACGCAAACGTCCAGCCACTGCTCCAACAGCAAAGGTTCCAAGGCGGAAAAGTCATGCTGGTCCTCACTGCCTCCGGGAACCCCTTCAAATGCCCCACACCTTTTGGACCTCTCTGCTTTCCTGTGGAATGCATCCTCAAAACCACCGTTTTTCACTCTCGGCAGCCTCCAGAGCAAAAGACGCAAACGTCCAGACGCTGCTCCCACAGCAAAGGCCCCAGCGGGGAAAAGTCATGCTGGTGCTCACTGCCTCCGGGAACCCCGTCAAATGCCCCACACCTTTTGGACCTCTCTGCTTTCCTGTGGACTCCATCCTCAAAACCACCGTTTTAATCCCTCGGTAGTCTCTGTAGCAAAAAACGCAAACGTCCAGCCACTGCTCCCACAGCAAAGGCCCCAGCGGGGAAAAGTCATGCTGGTCCTCACTGCCTCCGGGAACCCCTTCAAATGCCCCACACCTTTTGGACCTCTCTGCTTTCCTGTGGAATCTATCCTCAAAACCACCGTTTTTCACTCTCGGCATCCGCCGGAGCAAAAAACGCAAACGTCCAGCCGCTGCTCCCACAGCAAAGGTCTCAGGGGGGAAAAGTCATGCTGGTCCTCACTGCCTCGGGGAACCCCTTCAAATGCCCCACACCTTTTGGACCTCTCTGTTTTCCTGTGGACTCCATCCTCAAAACCACCGTTTTACACTCTCGGCAGCCTCCGGAGCAAAAATTGCAAACGTCCAGCCGCTGCTACCACAGCAAAGGCCCCAGCAGGGAAAAGTCATGCTGGTCCTCACTGCCTCCAGGATCCCCTTGAAATGCCCCACACCTTTTGGACCTCTTTGCTTTCCTGTGGACTCCATCCTCAAAACCACCGTTTTTCACTCTCGGCATCCGCCGGAGCAAAAAACGCAAATGTCCAGCCGCTGCTCCCACAGCAAAGGCCCCAGCGGGGAAAAGTCATGCTGGTCCTCACTGCCTCCGGGAACCCCTTCAAATGCCCCACACCTTTTGGACCTCTCTGCTTTCCTGTGGACTCCATCCTCAAAACCACCGTTTTTCACTCTCAGCAGCCTCCGGAGCAAAAAACGCAAACGTCCAGCCGCTGCTCCCACAGCAAAGGTTCCAAGGCTGAAAAGTCATGCTGGTCCTCACTGCCTCCGGGAACCCCTTCAAATGCCCCAAACCTTTTAAACCTCTCTGCTTTCCTGTGGACTCCATCCTCAAAAACACCGTTTTTCACCCTCGGTAGTCTCTGTAGCAAGAAGCGCAAACGTCCAGCCGCTGCTCCCACAGCAAAGGCCCCAGCGGGGAAAAGTCATGCTGGTCCTCACTGCCTCCGGGAACCCCTTCAAATGCCCCACACCTTTTGGACCTCTCTGCTTTCCTGTGGACTCCATCCTCAAAACCACCGTTTTTCACTCTCGGCAGCCTCCGGAGCAAAAAACGCAAACGTCCAGCCGCTGCTCCCACAGCAAAGGCCGCAGCGGGGAAAAGTCATGCTGGTCCTCACTGCCTCCGGGAACCCCGTCAAATGCCCCACACCTTTTGGACCTTTCTGCTTTCCTGTGGACTCCATCCTCAAAACCACCGTTTTTAACCCTCGGTAGTCTCTGTAGCAAAAAACGCAAACGTCCAGCCGCTGCTCCCACAGCAAAGGTTCCAAGGCGGAAAAGTCATGCTGGTCCTCACTGCCTCTGGGAACCCCTTCAAATGCCCCACACCTTTTGGACCTCTCTGTTTTCCTGTGGACTCCATCCTCAAAACCACTGTTTTTCACTCTCGGCAGCCTCCGGAGCAAAAAACGCAAACGTCCAGCCGCTGCTCCCACAGCAAAGGCCCCAGCGGGGAAAAGTCATGCTGGTCCTCACTGCCTCCGGGAACCCCTTCAAATGCCCCACACCTTTTGCACCTCTCTGTTTTCCTGTGGACTCCATCCTCAAAACCACCGTTTTTCACTCTCGGCAGCCTCCGGAGCAAAAAACGCAAACGTCCAGCCGCTGCTCCACAGCAAAGGCCCCAGCGGGGAAAAGTCATGCTGGTCCTCACTGCCTCCGGGAACCCCTTCAAATGCCCCACACCTTTTGCACCTCTCTGTTTTCCTGTGGACTCCATCCTCAAAACCACCTTTTTTCACTCTCGGCAGCCTCCGGAGCAAAAAACGCAAACGTCCAGCCGCTGCTCCCACAGCAAAGGCCCCAGTGGGGAAAAGTCATGCTGGTCCTCACTGCCTCCGGGAACCCCTTCAAATGCCCCACACCTTTTGGACCTCTCTGTTTTCCTGTGGAATGCATCCTCAAAACCACCGTTTTTCACTCTCGGCAGCCTCCGGATCAAAAAGCGCAAACGTCCAGGTCCTGCTCCCACAGCAAAGGCCCCAGCGGGGAAAAGTCATGCTGGTCCTCACTGCCTCCGGGAACCCCTTCAAATGCCCCACACCTTTTGGACCTCTCTGCTTTCCTGTGGACTCCATCCTCAAAACCACCGTTTTTAACTCTCGGCATCCGCCAGAGCAAAAAACGCAAACGTCCAGCCGCTGCTCCCACAGCAAAGGTTCCAAGGCGGAAAAGTCATGCTGGTCCTCACTGCCTCCGGGAACCCCTTCAAATGCCCCACACCTTTTGGACCTCTCTGCTTTCCTGTGGACTCCATCCTCAAAACCACCGTTTTTCACTCCCGGCAGCCTCCGGAGCAAAAAACGTAAACGTCCAGCCGCTGCTTCCACAGCAAAGGCCCCAGCGGGGAAAAGTCATGCTGGTCCTCACTGCCTCCAGGAACCCCTTCAAATGCCCCACACCTTTTGCACCTCTCTGTTTTCCTGTGGACTCCATCCTCAAAACCACCGTTTTTCACTCTCGGCAGCCTCCGGAGCAAAAATTGCAAACGTCCAGGTCCTGCTCCCACAGCAAAGGCCCCAGCGGGGAAAAGTCATGCTGGTCCTCACTGCCTCCGGGAACCCCTTCAAATGCCCCACACCTTTTGGACCTCTCTGCTTTCCTGTGGAATCCATCCTCAAAACCACCGTTTTTCACTCTCCGCATCCGCCGGAGCAAAAAACGCAAACGTCCAGCCGCTGCTCCCACAGCAAAGGCCCCAGCGGGGAAAAGTCATGCTGGTCCTCACTGCCTCCGGGAACCCCTTCAAATGCCCCACACCTTTTGGACCTCTCTGTTTTCCTGTGGACTCCATCCTCAAAACCACCTTTTTTCACTCTCGGCAGCCTCTGGAGCAAAAAACGCAAACGTCCAGCCGCTGCTCCCACAGCAAAGGTTCCAAGGCGGAAAAGTCATGCTGGTCCTCACTGCCTCCGGGAACCCCTTCAAATGCCCCACACCTTTTGGACCTCTCTGTTTTCCTGTGGACTCCATCCTCAAAACCACCGTTTTTCACTCTCGGCAGCCTCCGGAGCAAAAAACGCAAACGTCCAGCCGCTGCTCCCACAGCAAAGGACCCAGCGGGGAAAAGTCATGCTGGTCCTCACTGCCTCCGGGAACCCCTTCAAATGCCCCACACCTTTTGCACCTCTCTGTTTTCCTGTGGACTCCATCCTCAAAACCACCTTTTTTCACTCTCGGCAGCCTCCGGAGCAAAAAACGCAAACGTCCAGCCGCTGCTCCCACAGCAAAGGCCCCAGTGGGGAAAAGTCATGCTGGTCCTCACTGCCTCCGGGAACCCCTTCAAATGCCCCACACCTTTTGGACCTCTCTGCTTTCCTGTGGACTCCATCCTCAAAACCACCGTTTTTCACTCTCGGCATCCGCCGGAGCAAAAAACGCAAACGTCCAGCCGCTGCTCACACACCAAAGGCCTCAGTAGGGAAAAGTCATGCTGGTCCTCACTGCCTCCGGGAACCCCTTCAAATGCCCCACACCTTTTGGACCTCTCTGCTTTCCTGTGGACTCCATCCTCAAAACCACCGTTTTTCACTCTCGGCAGTCTCCGGAGCAAAAAACGTAAACGTCCAGCCGCTGCTTCCACAGCAAAGGCCCCAGCGGGGAAAAGTCATGCTGGTCCTCACTGCCTCCAGGAACCCCTTCGAATGCCCCACCCCTTTTGGACCTGTCTGCTTTCCTGTGGACTCCATCCTCAAAACCACCGTTTTTCACTCTCGGCAGACTCCGGAGCAAAAAATGCAAACGTCCAGCCGCTGCTCCCACAGCAAAGGCCCCAGCGGGGAAAAGTCATGCTGGTCCTCACTGCCTCCGGGAACCCCTTCAAATGCCCCACACCTTTTGCACCTCTCTGCTTTCCTGTGGACTCCATCCTCAAAACCACCGTTTTTAACCCTCGGTAGTCTCTGTAGCAAAAAACGCAGACGTCCAGCCGCTGCTCCCACAGCAAAGGTTCCAAGGCGGAAAAGTCATGCTGGTCCTCACTGCCTCCGGGAACCCCTTCAAATGCCCCACACCTTTTGGACCTCTCTGCTTTCCTGTGGACTCCATCCTCAAAACCACCGTTTTTAACTCTCAGCATCCGCCGGAGCAAAAAACGCAAACGTCCAGCCGCTGCTCCCACAGCAAAGGCCTCAGTAGGGAAAAGTCATGCTGGTCCTCACTGCCTCCGGGAACCCCTTCAAATGCCCCACACCTTTTAAACCTCTCTGCTTTCCTGTGGACTCCATCCTCAAAACCACCGTTTTTCACTCTCGGCAGTCTCCGGAGCAAAAAACGTAAACGTCCAGCCGCTGCTTCCACAGCAAAGGACCCAGCGGGGAAAAGTCATGCTGGTCCTCACTGCCTCCAGGAACCCCTTCGAATGCCCCACCCCTTTTGGACCTGTCTGCTTTCCTGTGGACTCCATCCTCAAAACCACCGTTTTTCACTCTCGGCAGCCTCCGGAGCAAAAAACGCAAACGTCCAGCCGCTGCTCCCACAGCAAAGGCCCCAGCGGGGAAAAGTCATGCTGGTCCTCACTGCCTCCGGGAACCCCTTCAAATGCCCCACACCTTTTGCACCTCTCTGCTTTCCTGTGGACTCCATCCTCAAAACCACCGTTTTTCACTCTCAGCAGCCTCCGGAGCAAAAAACGCAGACGTCCAGCCGCTGCTCACACACCAAAGGTTCCAAGGCGGAAAAGTCATGCTGGTCCTCACTGCCTCCGGGAACCCCTTCAAATGCCCCACACCTTTTGGACCTCTCTGTTTTCCTGTGGACTCCATCCTCAAAACCACCGTTATTAACCCTCGGTAGTCTCTGTAGCAAAAAACGCAAACGTCCAGCCGCTGCTCCCACAGCAAAGGCCCCAGCGGGGAAAAGTCATGCTGGTCCTCACTGCCTCCGGGAAC
Source organism: Vanellus vanellus (assembly GCF_965231255.1). NCBI lineage: Eukaryota > Metazoa > Chordata > Aves > Charadriiformes > Charadriidae > Vanellus > Vanellus vanellus. The sequence goes on from NW_028128817.1 coordinate 61,357, forward strand.
CCCTTCAAATGCCCCACACCTTTTGGACCTCTCTGCTTTCCTGTGGACTCCATCCTCAAAACCACCGTTTTTCACTCTCGGCATCCGCCGGAGCAAAAAACGCAAACGTCCAGCCGCTGCTCCCACAGCAAAGGTTCCAAGGCGGAAAAGTCATGCTGGTCCTCACTGCCTCCGGGAACCCCTTCAAATGCCCCACACCTTTTGGACCTCTCTGCTTTCCTGTGGAATGCATCCTCAAAACCACCGTTTTTCACTCTCGGCAGTCTCCGGAGCAAAAAACGCAAACGTCCAGCCCCTGCTCCCACAGCAAAGGCCCCAGCGGGGAAAAGTCATGCTGGTGCTCACTGCCTCCGGGAACCCCGTCAAATGCCCCACACCTTTTGGACCTCTCTGCTTTCCTGTGGACTCCATCCTCAAAACCACCGTTTTAAACCCTCGGTAGTCTCTGTAGCAAAAAACGCAAACGTCCAGCCCCTGCTCCCACAGCAAAGGTTCCAAGGCGGAAAAGTCATGCTGGTCCTCACTGCCTCCGGGAACCCCTTCAAATGCCCCACACCTTTTGGAACTCTCTGCTTTCCTGTGGAATGCATCCTCAAAACCACCGTTTTTCACTCTCGGCAGTCTCCGGAGCAAAAAACGCAAACGTCCAGCCCCTGCTCCCACAGCAAAGGCCCCAGCGGGGAAAAGTCATGCTGGTGCTCACTGCCTCCGGGAACCCCTTCAAATGCCCCACACCTTTTGGACCTCTCTGCTTTCCTGTGGAATCTATCCTCAAAACCACCGTTTTTCACTCTCGGCAGCCTCCGGAGCAAAAAACGCAAACGTCCAGCCGCTGCTCCCACAGCAAAGGTCTCAGGGGGGAAAAGTCATGCTGGTCCTCACTGCCTCCGGGAACCCCTTCAAATGCCCCACACCTTTTGGACCTCTCCGTTTTCCTGTGGACTCCATCCTCAAAACCACCGTTTTACACTCTCGGCAGCCTCCGGAGCAAAAATTGCAAACGTCCAGCCGCTCCTACCACAGCAAAGGCCCCAGCAGGGAAAAGTCATGCTGGTCCTCACTGACTCCAGGATCCCCTTCAAATGCCCCACACCTTTTGGACCTCTCTGCTTTCCTGTGGACTCCATCCTCAAAACCACCGTTTTTCACTCTCGGCATCCGCCGGAGCAAAAAACGCAAATGTCCAGCCGCTGCTCCCACAGCAAAGGCCCCAGCGGGGAAAAGTCATGCTGGTCCTCACTGCCTCCGGGAACCCCTTCAAATGCCCCACACCTTTTGGACCTCTCTGCTTTCCTGTGGACTCCATCCTCAAAACCACCGTTTTTCACTCTCGGCAGCCTCCGGAGCAAAAAACGCAAACGTCCAGCCGCTGCTCCCACAGCAAAGGCCCTAGCGGGGAAAAGTCATGCTGGTCCTCACTGCCTCCGGGAACCCCTTCAAATGCCCCACACCTTTTGGACCTCTCTGTTTTCCTGTGGACTCCATCCTCAAAACCACCGTTTTTCACTCTTGGCAACCTCCGGAGCAAAAAACGCAAACGTCCAGCCGCTGCTCCCACAGCAAAGGCCCCAGCGGGGAAAAGTCATGCTGGTCCTCACTGCCTCCGGGAACCCCTTCAAATGCCCCACACCTTTTGGACCTCTCTGTTGTCCTGTGGACTCCATCCTCAAAACCACCGTTTTTCACTCTCAGCAGCCTCCGGAGCAAAAAACGCGAACGTCCAGCCGCTGCTCCCACAGCAAAGGTTCCAAGGCTGAAAAGTCATGCTGGTCCTCACTGCCTCCGGGAACCCCTTCAAATGCCCCAAACCTTTTAAACCTCTCTGCTTTCCTGTGGACTCCATCCTCAAAACCACCGTTTTTCACCCTCGGTAGTCTCTGTAGCAAAAAGCGCAAACGTCCAGCCGCTGCTCCCACAGCAAAGGCCCCAGCGGGGAAAAGTCATGCTGGTCCTCACTGCCTCCGGGAACCCCTTCAAATGCCCCACACCTTTTGGACCTCTCTGCTTTCCTGTGGACTCCATCCTCAAAACCACCGTTTTTCACTCTCAGCAGCCTCCGGAGCAAAAAACGCAGACGTCCAGCCGCTGCTCACACAGCAAAGGTTCCAAGGCGGAAAAGTCATGCTGGTCCTCACTGCCTCCGGGAACCCCTTCAAATGCCCCACACCTTTTGGACCTCTCTGTTTTCCTTTGGACTCCATCCTCAAAACCACCGTTATTAACCCTCGGTAATCTCTGTAGCAAAAAACGCAAACGTCCAGCCGCTGCTCCCACAGCAAAGGCCCCAGCGGGGAAAAGTCATGCTGGTCCTCACTGCCTCCGGGAACCCCTTCAAATGCCCCACACCTTTTGGACCTCTCTGCTTTCCTGTGGACTCCATCCTCAAAACCACCGTTTTTCACTCTCGGCATCCGCCGGAGCAAAAAACGCAAACGTCCAGCCGCTGCTCCCACAGCAAAGGTTCCAAGGCAGAAAAGTCATGCTGGTCCTCACTGCCTCCGGGAACCCCTTCAAATGCCCCACACCTTTTGGACCTCTCTGCTTTCCTGTGGAATGCATCCTCAAAACCACCGTTTTTCACTCTCGGCAGTCTCCGGAGCAAAAAACGCAAACGTCCAGCCGCTGCTCCCACAGCAAAGGCCCCAGCGGGGAAAAGTCATGCTGGTGCTCACTGCCTCCGGGAACCCCGTCAAATGCCCCACACCTTTTGGACCTCTCTGCTTTCCTGTGGACTCCATCCTCAAAACCACCGTTTTAAACCCTCGGTAGTCTCTGTAGCAAAAAACGCAAACGTCCAGCCCCTGCTCCCACAGCAAAGGTTCCAAGGCGGAAAAGTCATGCTGGTCCTCACTGCCTCCGGGAACCCCTTCAAATGCCCCACACCTTTTGGAACTCTCTGCTTTCCTGTGGAATGCATCCTCAAAACCACCGTTTTTCACTCTCGGCAGTCTCCGGAGCAAAAAACGCAAACGTCCAGCCCCTGCTCCCACAGCAAAGGCCCCAGCGGGGAAAAGTCATGCTGGTGCTCACTGCCTCCGGGAACCCCTTCAAATGCCCCACACCTTTTGGACCTCTCTTCTTTCCTGTGGAATCTATCCTCAAAACCACCGTTTTTCACTCTCGGCATCCGCCGGAGCAAAAAACGCAAACGTCCAGCCGCTGCTCCCACAGCAAAGGTCTCAGGGGGGAAAAGTCATGCTGGTCCTCACTGCCTCCGGGAACCCCTTCAAATGCCCCACACCTTTTGGACCTCTCTGTTTTCCTGTGGACTCCATCCTCAAAACCACCGTTTTACACTCTCGGCAGCCTCCGGAGCAAAAATTGCAAACGTCCAGCCGCTCCTACCACAGCAAAGGCCCCAGCAGGGAAAAGTCATGCTGGTCCTCACTGACTCCAGGATCCCCTTGAAATGCCCCACACCTTTTGGACCTCTCTGCTTTCCTGTGGACTCCATCCTCAAAACCACCGTTTTTCACTCTCGGCATCCGCCGGAGCAAAAAACGCAAATGTCCAGCCGCTGCTCCCACAGCAAAGGCCCCAGCGGGGAAAAGTCATGCTGGTCCTCACTGCCTCCGGGAACCCCTTCAAATGCCCCACCCCTTTTGGACCTCTCTGCTTTCCTGTGGACTCCATCCTCAAAACCACCGTTTTTCACTCTCGGCAGCCTCCGGAGCAAAAAACGCAAACGTCCAGCCGCTGCTCCCACAGCAAAGGCCCCAGCGGGGAAAAGTCATGCTGGTCCTCACTGCCTCCGGGAACCCCTTCAAATGCCCCACACCTTTTGGACCTCTCTGCTTTCCTGTGGACTCCATCCTCAAAACCACCGTTTTTCACTCTTGGCAACCTCCGGAGCAAAAAACGCAAACGTCCAGCCGCTGCTCCCACAGCAAAGGCCCCAGCGGGGAAAAGTCATGCTGGTCCTCACTGCCTCCGGGAACCCCTTCAAATGCCCCACACCTTTTGGACCTCTCTGTTGTCCTGTGGACTCCATCCTCAAAACCACCGTTTTTCACTCTCAGCAGCCTCCGGAGCAAAAAACGCGAACGTCCAGCCGCTGCTCCCACAGCAAAGGTTCCAAGGCTGAAAAGTCATGCTGGCCCTCACTGCCTCCGGGAACCCCTTCAAATGCCCCAAACCTTTTAAACCTCTCTGCTTTCCTGTGGACTCCATCCTCAAAACCACCGTTTTTCACCCTCGGTAGTCTCTGTAGCAAAAAGCGCAAACGTCCAGCCGCTGCTCCCACAGCAAAGGCCCCAGCCGGGAAAAGTCATGCTGGTCCTCACTGCCTCCGGGAACCCCTTCAAATGCCCCACACCTTTTGGACCTCTCTGCTTTCCTGTGGACTCCATCCTCAAAACCACCGTTTTTCACTCTCGGCAGTCTCCGGAGCAAAAAACGCAAACGTCCAGCCGCTGCTCCCACAGCAAAGGCCCCAGCGGGGAAAAGTCATGTTGGCGCTCACTGCCTCCGGGAACCCCGTCAAATGCCCCACACCTTTTGGACCTCTCTGCTTTCCTGTGGACTCCATCCTCAAAACCACCGTTTTTAACCCTCGGTAGTCTCTGTAGCAAAAAACGCAAACGTCCAGCCGCTGCTCCCACAGCAAAGGTTCCAAGGCGGAAAAGTCATGCTGGTCCTCACTGCCTCTGGGAACCCCTTCAAATGCCCCACACCTTTTGGACCTCTCTGTTTTCCTGTGGACTCCATCCTCAAAACCACTGTTTTTCACTCTCGGCAGCCTCCGGAGCAAAAAACGCAAACGTCCAGCCGCTGCTCCCACAGCAAAGGCCCCAGCGGGGAAAAGTCATGCTGGTCCTCACTGCCTCCGGGAACCCCTTCAAATGCCCCACACCTTTTGCACCTCTATGTTTTCCTGTGGACTCCATCCTCAAAACCACCGTTTTTCACTCTCGGCAGCCTCCGGAGCAAAAAACGCAAACGTCCAGCCGCTGCTCCCACAGCAAAGGTTCCAAGGCGGAAAAGTCATGCTTGTCCTCACTGCCTCCGGGAACCCCTTCAAATGCCCCACACCTTTTGCACCTCTCTGTTTTCCTGTGGACTCCATCCTCAAAACCACCGTTTTTCACTCTCGGCAGCCTCCGGAGCAAAAAACGCAAACGTCCAGCCGCTGCTCCCACAGCAAAGGCCCCAGCGGGGAAAAGTCATGCTGGTCCTCACTGCCTCCGGGAACCCCTTCAAATGCCCCACACCTTTTGGACCTCTCTGTTTTCCTGTGGACTCCATCCTCAAAACCACCTTTTTTCACTCTCGGCAGCCTCCGGAGCAAAAAACGCAAACGTCCAGCCGCTGCTCCCACAGCAAAGGTCGCAGGGGGGAAAAGTCATGCTGGTCCTCACTGCCTCCGGGAACCCCTTCAAATGCCCCACACCTTTTGGACCTCTCTGCTTTCCTGTGGACTCCATCCTCAAAACCACCGTTTTTCACTCTCGGCACCCTCCGGAGCAAAAAACGCAAACGTCCAGCCGCTGCTCCCACAGCAAAGGCCCCAGCGGGGAAAAGTCATGCTGGTCCTCACTGCCTCCGGGAACCCCTTCAAATGCCCCACACCTTTTGGACCTCTCTGCTTTCCTGTGGACTCCATCCTCAAAACCACCGTTTTTCACCCTCGGTAGTCTCTGTAGCAAAAAACGCAAACGTCCAGCCCCTGCTCCCACAGCAAAGACCCCAGCGGGGAAAAGTCATGCTGGTGCTCACTGCCTCCAGGAACCCCTTCAAATGCCCCACACCTTTTGGACCTCTCTGCTTTCCTGTGGAATGCATCCTCAAAACCACCGTTTTGAACCCTCGGTAGTCTCTGTAGCAAAAAACGCAAACGTACAGCCGCTGCTCCCACAGCAAAGGCTCCAAGGCGGAAAAGTCATGCTGATCCTCACTGCCTCCGGGAACCCCTTCAAATGCCCCACACCTTTTGGACCTCTCTGCTTTCCTGTGGACTCCATCCTCAAAACCACCGTTTTTCACTCTCGGCATCCGCCGGAGTAAAAAACGCAAACGTCCAGCCGCTGCTCCCACAGCAAAGGCCCCAGCGGGGAAAAGTCATGCTGGCCCTCACTGCCTCCGGGAACCCCTTCAAATGCCCCACACCTTTTGGACCTCTCTGCTTTCCTGTGGACTCCATCCTCAAAACCACCGTTTTTCACTCTCAGCAGCCTCCGGAGCAAAAAACGCAGACGTCCAGCCGCTGCTCACACACCAAAGGTTCCAAGGCGGAAAAGTCATGCTGGTCCTCACTGCCTCCGGGAACCCCTTCAAATGCCCCACACCTTTTGGACCTCTCTGTTTTCCTGTGGACTCCATCCTCAAAACCACCGTTATTAACCCTCGGTAGTCTCTGTAGCAAAAAACGCAAACGTCCAGCCGCTGCTCCCACAGCAAAGGCCCCAGCGGGGAAAAGTCATGCTGGTCCTCACTGCCTCCGGGAACCCCTTCAAATGCCCCACAACTTTTGGACCTCTCTGCTTTCCTGTGGACTCCATCCTCAAAACCACCGTTTTTCACTCTCGGCATCCGCCGGAGCAAAAAACGCAAACGTCCAGCCGCTGCTCCCACAGCAAAGGTTCCAAGGCGGAAAAGTCATGCTGGTCCTCACTGCCTCCGGGAACCCCTTCAAATGCCCCACACCTTTTGGACCTCTCTGCTTTCCTGTGGAATGCATCCTCAAAACCACCGTTTTTCACTCTCGGCAGTCTCCGGAGCAAAAAACGCAAACGTCCAGCCCCTGCTCCCACAGCAAAGGCCCCAGCGGGGAAAAGTCATGCTGGTGCTCACTGCCTCCGGGAACCCCGTCAAATGCCCCACACCTTTTGGACCTCTCTGCTTTCCTGTGGACTCCATCCTCAAAACCACCGTTTTAAACCCTCGGTAGTCTCTGTAGCAAAAAACGCAAACGTCCAGCCCCTGCTCCCACAGCAAAGGTTCCAAGGCGGAAAAGTCATGCTGGTCCTCACTGCCTCCGGGAACCCCTTCAAATGCCCCACACCTTTTGGAACTCTCTGCTTTCCTGTGGAATGCATCCTCAAAACCACCGTTTTTCACTCTCGGCAGTCTCCGGAGCAAAAAACGCAAACGTCCAGCCCCTGCTCCCACAGCAAAGGCCCCAGCGGGGAAAAGTCATGCTGGTGCTCACTGCCTCCGGGAACCCCTTCAAATGCCCCACACCTTTTGGACCTCTCTTCTTTCCTGTGGAATCTATCCTCAAAACCACCGTTTTTCACTCTCGGCATCCGCCGGAGCAAAAAACGCAAACGTCCAGCCGCTGCTCCCACAGCAAAGGTCTCAGGGGGGAAAAGTCATGCTGGTCCTCACTGCCTCCGGGAACCCCTTCAAATGCCCCACACCTTTTGGACCTCTCTGTTTTCCTGTGGACTCCATCCTCAAAACCACCGTTTTACACTCTCGGCAGCCTCCGGAGCAAAAATTGCAAACGTCCAGCCGCTCCTACCACAGCAAAGGCCCCAGCAGGGAAAAGTCATGCTGGTCCTCACTGACTCCAGGATCCCCTTGAAATGCCCCACACCTTTTGGACCTCTCTGCTTTCCTGTGGACTCCATCCTCAAAACCACCGTTTTTCACTCTCGGCATCCGCCGGAGCAAAAAACGCAAATGTCCAGCCGCTGCTCCCACAGCAAAGGCCCCAGCGGGGAAAAGTCATGCTGGTCCTCACTGCCTCCGGGAACCCCTTCAAATGCCCCACACCTTTTGGACCTCTCTGCTTTCCTGTGGACTCCATCCTCAAAACCACCGTTTTTCACTCTCGGCAGCCTCCGGAGCAAAAAACGCAAACGTCCAGCCGCTGCTCCCACAGCAAAGGCCCCAGCGGGGAAAAGTCATGCTGGTCCTCACTGCCTCCGGGAACCCCTTCAAATGCCCCACACCTTTTGGACCTCTCTGCTTTCCTGTGGACTCCATCCTCAAAACCACCGTTTTTCACTCTTGGCAACCTCCGGAGCAAAAAACGCAAACGTCCAGCCGCTGCTCCCACAGCAAAGGCCCCAGCGGGGAAAAGTCATGCTGGTCCTCACTGCCTCCGGGAACCCCTTCAAATGCCCCACACCTTTTGGACCTCTCTGTTGTCCTGTGGACTCCATCCTCAAAACCACCGTTTTTCACTCTCAGCAGCCTCCGGAGCAAAAAACGCGAACGTCCAGCCGCTGCTCCCACAGCAAAGGTTCCAAGGCTGAAAAGTCATGCTGGTCCTCACTGCCTCCGGGAACCCCTTCAAATGCCCCAAACCTTTTAAACCTCTCTGCTTTCCTGTGGACTCCATCCTCAAAACCACCGTTTTTCACCCTCGGTAGTCTCTGTAGCAAAAAGCGCAAACGTCCAGCCGCTGCTCCCACAGCAAAGGCCCCAGCCGGGAAAAGTCATGCTGGTCCTCACTGCCTCCGGGAACCCCTTCAAATGCCCCACACCTTTTGGACCTCTCTGCTTTCCTGTGGACTCCATCCTCAAAACCACCGTTTTTCACTCTCGGCAGTCTCCGGAGCAAAAAACGCAAACGTCCAGCCGCTGCTCCCACAGCAAAGGCCCCAGCGGGGAAAAGTCATGTTGGTGCTCACTGCCTCCGGGAACCCCGTCAAATGCCCCACACCTTTTGGACCTCTCTGCTTTCCTGTGGACTCCATCCTCAAAACCACCGTTTTTAACCCTCGGTAGTCTCTGTAGCAAAAAACGCAAACGTCCAGCCGCTGCTCCCACAGCAAAGGTTCCAAGGCGGAAAAGTCATGCTGGTCCTCACTGCCTCTGGGAACCCCTTCAAATGCCCCACACCTTTTGGACCTCTCTGTTTTCCTGTGGACTCCATCCTCAAAACCACTGTTTTTCACTCTCGGCAGCCTCCGGAGCAAAAAACGCAAACGTCCAGCCGCTGCTCCCACAGCAAAGGCCCCAGCGGGGAAAAGTCATGCTGGTCCTCACTGCCTCCGGGAACCCCTTCAAATGCCCCACACCTTTTGCACCTCTATGTTTTCCTGTGGACTCCATCCTCAAAACCACCGTTTTTCACTCTCGGCAGCCTCCGGAGCAAAAAACGCAAACGTCCAGCCGCTGCTCCCACAGCAAAGGTTCCAAGGCGGAAAAGTCATGCTTGTCCTCACTGCCTCCGGGAACCCCTTCAAATGCCCCACACCTTTTGCACCTCTCTGTTTTCCTGTGGACTCCATCCTCAAAACCACCGTTTTTCACTCTCGGCAGCCTCCGGAGCAAAAAACGCAAACGTCCAGCCGCTGCTCCCACAGCAAAGGCCCCAGCGGGGAAAAGTCATGCTGGTCCTCACTGCCTCCGGGAACCCCTTCAAATGCCCCACACCTTTTGGACCTCTCTGTTTTCCTGTGGACTCCATCCTCAAAACCACCTTTTTTCACTCTCGGCAGCCTCCGGAGCAAAAAACGCAAACGTCCAGCCGCTGCTCCCACAGCAAAGGTCGCAGGGGGGAAAAGTCATGCTGGTCCTCACTGCCTCCGGGAACCCCTTCAAATGCCCCACACCTTTTGGACCTCTCTGCTTTCCTGTGGACTCCATCCTCAAAACCACCGTTTTTCACTCTCGGCACCCTCCGGAGCAAAAAACGCAAACGTCCAGCCGCTGCTCCCACAGCAAAGGCCCCAGCGGGGAAAAGTCATGCTGGTCCTCACTGCCTCCGGGAACCCCTTCAAATGCCCCACACCTTTTGGACCTCTCTGCTTTCCTGTGGACTCCATCCTCAAAACCACCGTTTTTCACCCTCGGTAGTCTCTGTAGCAAAAAACGCAAACGTCCAGCCCCTGCTCCCACAGCAAAGACCCCAGCGGGGAAAAGTCATGCTGGTGCTCACTGCCTCCAGGAACCCCTTCAAATGCCCCACACCTTTTGGACCTCTCTGCTTTCCTGTGGAATGCATCCTCAAAACCACCGTTTTGAACCCTCGGTAGTCTCTGTAGCAAAAAACGCAAACGTACAGCCGCTGCTCCCACAGCAAAGGCTCCAAGGCGGAAAAGTCATGCTGATCCTCACTGCCTCCGGGAACCCCTTCAAATGCCCCACACCTTTTGGACCTCTCTGCTTTCCTGTGGACTCCATCCTCAAAACCACCGTTTTTCACTCTCGGCATCCGCCGGAGTAAAAAACGCAAACGTCCAGCCGCTGCTCCCACAGCAAAGGCCCCAGCGGGGAAAAGTCATGCTGGCCCTCACTGCCTCCGGGAACCCCTTCAAATGCCCCACACCTTTTGGACCTCTCTGCTTTCCTGTGGACTCCATCCTCAAAACCACCGTTTTTCACTCTCAGCAGCCTCCGGAGCAAAAAACGCAGACGTCCAGCCGCTGCTCACACACCAAAGGTTCCAAGGCGGAAAAGTCATGCTGGTCCTCACTGCCTCCGGGAACCCCTTCAAATGCCCCACACCTTTTGGACCTCTCTGTTTTCCTGTGGACTCCATCCTCAAAACCACCGTTATTAACCCTCGGTAGTCTCTGTAGCAAAAAACGCAAACGTCCAGCCGCTGCTCCCACAGCAAAGGCCCCAGCGGGGAAAAGTCATGCTGGTCCTCACTGCCTCCGGGAACCCCTTCAAATGCCCCACAACTTTTGGACCTCTCTGCTTTCCTGTGGACTCCATCCTCAAAACCACCGTTTTTCACTCTCGGCATCCGCCGGAGCAAAAAACGCAAACGTCCAGCCGCTGCTCCCACAGCAAAGGTTCCAAGGCGGAAAAGTCATGCTGGTCCTCACTGCCTCCGGGAACCCCTTCAAATGCCCCACACCTTTTGGACCTCTCTGCTTTCCTGTGGAATGCATCCTCAAAACCACCGTTTTTCACTCTCGGCAGTCTGCGGAGCAAAAAACGCAAACGTCCAGCCCCTGCTCCCACAGCAAAGGCCCCAGCAGGGAGAAGTCATGCTGGTGCTCACTGCCTCCGGGAACCCCGTCAAATGCCCCACACCTTTTGGACCTCTCTGCTTTCCTGTGGACTCCATCCTCAAAACCACCGTTTTAAACCCTCGGTAGTCTCTGTAGCAAAAAACGCAGACGTCCAGCCCCTGCTCCCACAGCAAAGGTTCCAAGGCGGAAAAGTCATGCTGGTCCTCACTGCCTCCGGGAACCCCTTCAAATGCCCCACACCTTTTGGACCTCTCTGCTTTCCTGTGGAATGCATCCTCAAAACCACCGTTTTTCACTCTCGGCAGTCTCCGGAGCAAAAAACGCAAACGTCCAGCCCCTGCTCCCACAGCAAAGGCCCCAGCGGGGAAAAGTCATGCTGGTGCTCACTGCCTCCGGGAACCCCTTCAAATGCCCCACACCTTTTGGACCTCTCTGCTTTCCTGTGGAATCTATCCTCAAAACCACCGTTTTTCACTCTCGGCATCCGCCGGAGCAAAAAACGCAAACGTCCAGCCGCTGCTCCCACAGCAAAGGTCTCAGGGGGGAAAAGTCATGCTGGTCCTCACTGCCTCCGGGAACCCCTTCAAATGCCCCACACCTTTTGGACCTCTCTGTTTTCCTGTGGACTCCATCCTCAAAACCACCGTTTTACACTCTCGGCAGCCTCCGGAGCAAAAATTGCAAACGTCCAGCCGCTGCTACCACAGCAAAGGCCCCAGCAGGGAAAAGTCATGCTGGTCCTCACTGACTCCAGGATCCCCTTGAAATGCCCCACACCTTTTGGACCTCTCTGCTTTCCTGTGGACTCCATCCTCAAAACCACCGTTTTTCACTCTCGGCATCCGCCGGAGCAAAAAACGCAAATGTCCAGCCGCTGCTCCCACAGCAAAGGCCCCAGCGGGGAAAAGTCATGCTGGTCCTCACTGCCTCCGGGAACCCCTTCAAATGCCCCACACCTTTTGGACCTCTCTGCTTTCCTGTGGACTCCATCCTCAAAACCACCGTTTTTCACTCTCGGCAGCCTCCGGAGCAAAAAACGCAAACGTCCAGCCGCTGCTCCCACAGCAAAGGCCCCAGCGGGGAAAAGTCATGCTGGTCCTCACTGCCTCCGGGAACCCCTTCAAATGCCCCACACCTTTTGGACCTCTCTGTTTTCCTGTGGACTCCATCCTCAAAACCACCGTTTTTCACTCTTGGCAACCTCCGGAGCAAAAAACGCAAACGTCCAGCCGCTGCTCCCACAGCAAAGGCCCCAGCGGGGAAAAGTCATGCTGGTCCTCACTGCCTCCGGGAACCCCTTCAAATGCCCCACACCTTTTGGACCTCTCTGTTGTCCTGTGGACTCCATCCTCAAAACCACCGTTTTTCACTCTCAGCAGCCTCCGGAGCAAAAAACGCAAACGTACAGCCGCTGCTCCCACAGCAAAGGTTGCAAAGCTGAAAAGTCATGCTGGTCCTCACTGCCTCCGGGAACCCCTTCAAATGCCCCAAACCTTTTAAACCTCTCTGCTTTCCTGTGGACTCCATCCTCAAAACCACCGTTTTTCACCCTCAATAGTCTCTGTAGCAAAAAGCGCAAACGTCCAGCCGCTGCTCCCACAGCAAAGGCCCCAGCGGGGAAAAGTCATGCTGGTCCTCACTGCCTCCGGGAACCCCTTCAAATGCCCCACACCTTTTGGACCTCTCTGCTTTCCTGTGGACTCCATCCTCAAAACCACCGTTTTTCACTCTCGGCAGTCTCCGGAGCAAAAAACGCAAACGTCCAGCCGCTGCTCCCACAGCAAAGGCCCCAGCGGGGAAAAGTCATGCTGGTCCTCACTGCCTCCGGGAACCCCTTCAAATGCCCCACACCTTTTGGACCTCTCTGTTGTCCTGTGGACTCCATCCTCAAAACCACCGTTTTTCACTCTCAGCAGCCTCCGGAGCAAAAAACGCGAACGTCCAGCCGCTGCTCCCACAGCAAAGGTTCCAAGGCTGAAAAGTCATGCTGGTCCTCACTGCCTCCGGGAACCCCGTCAAATGCCCCACACCTTTTGGACCTCTCTGCTTTCCTGTGGACTCCATCCTCAAAACCACCGTTTTTCACCCTCGGTAGTCTCTGTAGCAAAAAACGCAAACGTCCAGCCGCTGCTCCCACATCAAAGGTTCCAAGGCGGAAAAGTCATGCTGGTCCTCACTGCCTCTGGGAACCCCTTCAAATGCCCCACACCTTTTGGACCTCTCTGTTTTCCTGTGGACTCCAGCCTCAAAACCACCGTTTTTCACTCTCGGCAGCCTCCGGAGCAAAAAACGCAAACGTCCAGCCGCTGCTCCCACAGCAAAGGCCCCAGCGGGGAAAAGTCATGCTGGTCCTCACTGCCTCCGGGAACCCCTTCAAATGCCCCACACCTTTTGGACCTCTCTGTTTTCCTGTGGACTCCATCCTCAAAACCACCGTTTTTCACTCTCGGCAGCCTCCGGAGCAAAAATTGCAAACGTCCAGGTCCTGCTCCCACAGCAAAGGCTCCAGCGGGGAAAAGTCATGCTGGTCCTCACTGCCTCCGGGAACCCCTTCAAATGCCCCACACCTTTTGGACCTCTCTGCTTTCCTGTGGACTCCATCCTCAAAACCACCGTTTTTCACTCTCGGCATCCGCCGGAGCAAAAAACGCAAATGTCCAGCTGCTGCTCCCACAGCAAAGGTTCCAAGGCGGAAAAGTCATGCTGGTCCTCACTGCCTCCAAGAACC
>NW_028128816.1:0-24590 GCF_965231255.1 Vanellus vanellus
CGGCCACCATTAGACGTGAAGCGGAACCCGGCGACGGGGGCCGCTGGCCAATAGGAGCGCGGCGCAGCCCTGCGCGCGGCGCGCCGCCGGCCTATCGGCGGCGCACACTTCACCACCGGCTCGACGCTGCCGGCCAATCGCCTGGCAGGGCGTCGGCTCTCAGCCCGCCGGTCCAATGGCGTCTCAGCGCGTCATGCCGCGCCCTGCCCTATCGCCGCGCGGAAGGACGCTTTCGCTCGCCGACAGCCAATCAGAGAGCGCGTCGTTTATTCCCGCCTCCGGGCTGGCTCGAACAACCAATCGAAATCTGCTCCTCGGCCAGGGGGCGGGCCTGCCCGGAGTCCTCCACGGTGTGAGGGAAGGGCTGTCTCGTTGCTTTGTACGGCCGCCACTCTGCGCGGGGCCTCGGCGGGTACCGGAAGCGGGCGGCGGTAGCCATGGAGGCGGCGGCGGCCCCGGCCCCGGTGCGGCTGTGGGTGAAGACGGAGCCGTTCCTGGTGGGGGCCCTGCCCGTCCCGCCGCCCGCCCGCCTCGGGCCCCACTACCTACGGAAGATGGCGGCCTACGCCCGGGCGCGGGCGGCCGAAGGCTGCTTCCCGCGGCTGTCGTGGCCCCGCTGGCGGCACATCGCCTGCGGGAAGCTGCAGCTGGGCCGTGGCCTGGCCTGGCTCTACTTCGAGCTCTTCCACAGCCTCCTCCGGCCGGACCCGCCAGGCCGCCTCGAGTGGGCCGAGGCGGAGGCAGCCTGCGCCAATGCCGACGAGCTGGAGCTGGAGCGAAGCAAGGCAGGAGCCCCATCCCGGGCCGGGCGGGGTGGGGAGAGCCCAGCCCATCCTAACGCCTCTTTTTCTCCCCTTTTGGTTAGCTGTCGGTAGACACTCTGCAGTTCCTGCTCTTCCTGTACGTCCAGCAGGTGAACAAAGTCTCTCTGCGAAGGTCTCTGATCGGAGAGGAATGGCCCAGCCCCAGGACCAAGTCTCCAAGCCTGACTGGAAAATCCGCCAGCGAGAATAAGGTATTTGTGGCTGTAGGATTCTCCTTATGCGGGCGTGTGGGAAACTGCAAAGTCCTGCCTTCAGGTGGGTTGAAGAGTGGCTGGTTTGTTCCTGGGAGGGTGTAACCCTGCGTGTGGTAAAGCCTAAACTAGAGTCAAATTTGAGATACTTTGCTAAACAGTAACTGAAATGAAGTTGGTGCATTCTCTGCAGCAAAAGTTGTCCGTGGGAATTTCCCAAAATCAGACTGTGGAAGTTCTCTCAGAGCGTTGGCAATTCTCTTTTTAAGGAGTAGCTGCCTTTTTGCTTTTTCCCGTTAGCCAAACAGGAAGCTTTTCTTACGTTAGAGGTTGCTTTCCCCCAGTTTGCTGTAGACTGTTAGGATCGCAGGGTCTTTCCTAGCAAAATTGCGTTAAGCTGTATTTCAGAAAGGGGAGTTAGTTCGTCAGCTGTAGACCAACCATGTGAAAATGTTAATGTCTCCTCTAAAGTATTTTGAAGGAAGAGAGGTGAGCTGGGTGTATCAGGTGCAACTTGTGGGCAGCTCTGTATTTGAGGGTGAATTACAGATTGACAGCATCATTATGAAGATGGGCTGCAAACTGTAGCAGATTTCTGTCACGAAGATGATGTTATGAGTTAGTGAAATGTAATTTGGGACATGCTGAAATGATTAAAATAGTTAAAAATAGGGACTGGGCAACTTTATACTGAATGGTTGAACAAATGGGAAAATAAATCATAGAATCACAGAATGGTTTGGGTTGAAAGGGACCTTGAAGACTATCTAGTTCCATCCGCCTGCTGTGGGCAGGGACACCTCCCACCAGCCCAGGTTGCTCCAAGCCCTGTCCAACCTGGCCTTGAACACCTCCAGGGATGGGGCAGCCACAGCTTCTCTGGGCAACCTGCGCCAGGGGCTCACCACCTGCACAGTCAAGAATTTTTTCCTAATATCTCATCTAAATCTCCCCTCTTCTAGTTTAAAACTGTTCCCCCTTGTCCTGTTGCTTCCCTCCCTGATCAAGAGTCCCTCCCCATCTTTCCTGTACCCCTTTAGGGACTGGAAGGGCCTCTAAGGTCTCCCCGGAGCCTTCCCTTCTTCAGGCTGAACACCCCCAATTCTCTCACCCTGTCCTCCCAGGAGAGGGCCTCCAGCCCTCGCAGCATCTCCGGAGCCTCCTCTGGCCCCTCTCCAACAGGTCTGTGACCTTCTGCTGTTGGGACCCCCCGAGCTGGAGGCAGCACTGCAGGGGGGTCTCTGCAGAGCAGAGCAGAGGGGCAGAATCCCCTCCCTCGCCCTGCTGGCCATGCTGCTGGAGATGCAGCCCAGGATGTGGGTAGCTTTCTGGGCTGCCAGCGCACATTGCTGGCTCATGTGGAGCTTCTCATCCACCAACACCCTGAAGTCCTCCTGAGAGGAACTGATACAGGGCTGTGAGTTGGGTGATTGTGGAGCATCCAGTGTTATTTAAAAGTTAATGTTTTCTTTTAACAGTAATGTAGCCATTACGGAAAACTCTGGACAGGAAGGAGGTGCGTCTTGACTGCCATTGTATCCCTCCTAGAGGTTTTGGTCCCAACGAGGTTGGGGCTGTCTTTATTGGTGTTACTTTTCTCTGTGCAATCGGGTGAGATTCCCCCAGTTTCAGCAGTACCTGGTGTGAATGGTGCCCCCTTTTGAAATGGTGTGGTGAGGCTTTTCTGGTGTGAGAGGGTCTCTGTCACAGTGCAGGGATCTCCAGCAGCTGGACAAGATGTTCACAGCCGCTTGTTACACCCTTTTGGCTACCGCCCTCGTGGATGGTAGGGAAAATGTGTAATCCAAGCCATGCATTCCTTGTTCTGCAGCTTGCTGTCCAGCAAATGTTGCCTTTGTTAATGTCTGCTGTAACTTTAGTCTCCTGCCTTTTTTCTTTTTTTTTGGTCTGGAGCCCTTTAGAATTTGGACTAATGATTCTTTCAGAGGTCGTTTGGTTTATCGGTCTGCTCGCCTGCGAAGAAATGACCCTCTGCTTTTTTCCCCACAGCGCCTCAGAAGGCAACACTGAATCATATCTGAAGGTCTGGAACAGATGCAGTGTTTTTCTAATAGAGCAGTTGCAAGACCTTGGCTGTCAGTTATTGATTTGTTTCCTGCCTTCAATTGCCAGCAGCAGCTGGTTGAATTTGTGTGGGAAGGATTGTAGACAGTCTGTTTCTGCTTTCTAGAATGAAATATTTGGTACTTGGAGTTAGAATAAAATGTGGTGTTTTTTTTTTTTTTTTTGAGGGGAGATTGCTTTCTGTGTTTTGGAAGAGCAGAGCAGCAGAAACAGTGAGCGGGAGAGAGCACCACATTTGACACTTTCCCTCTTTTAGGACAAGTGTAAGCGAGGATGCATTTTATAAAGTTGACGGAGTTTGTCAGCTCTTTGAGAACTCACTTCCTTCTTATGTGTTTTTCTGCCCACTAAGAACTGGAATGATCAGGACCACCGTGCCTTCGTGCAGAGCCACCTCTCGGATATGCTGGAACTGCTGCTGGAGCCAGAGCAGCTCACTGCCTCCTCCCACTCCACCCACAGCAGCTTGGTATCCTACGAAGCCGTCTGTGCCCTTAGCTTCCTTATTGAAGGGACCGTGAACAAATCCAGGACAGTCCATCCTCTGCATGAGCTTGCCCTCTGGCAGCCCTGTCACGGGCAGAATGGCTACTCAAAGGTCTCCAGAACCTTCTCTTTCCCCAAGCTAGAGAGCTGGCTGCGGTCTTGCCTGACAACAAACCCTTTTGGAATGACTGCCTGCCTCAAGTCTGGGAAGAAACTCGCCTGGGCACAGCAAGGTAGCTACAGGCCTTGCCTTTATTTTTACAAATAATTTCCCAGTCTTGGCTTCTCTTGCTGACCGGGGATTTGGCAGCGGTGTGGGGGGCTTGCCTCCTTTTCCTTCTACTGTCAGTGGAGATGGGGATAATGACTGTTAGGAGGCGAATCTGAGGGCTAGAAGGTGCTGTGTGATATCTGTGTGCATTTTTCTGGTCCTTGGAGCACTTTTTGTGAGCAAACATTAATGACTTTCTTTTCAAAGGCCTCTCTGAGTGAGGTCAGCATCACTGTCCTCGTTATCCAAGTACAGCTGGACACAGAGAATAGATAATGCGATGTGTTTGTGGCAAAGCTGGGCACTGGTCTGGGTTTCCTTGCCTTGAATTGCATTCCTTCACCTGCAAGGACGTGGCAGTGTCCCATCGAACAAGGAGAAAAACCTTAGGAGAAAAAAAATGCAGGTTAATGTTTTGTTTCCTCTGACTGCGCAATTGTAAGAGTGGGTTAGGGAGAACAGTGAGGTTGCTCAAGGGTTGTACTGTAGAGGGAGCATTTCACTGTCTTAAACATACAGTTCCTGCTTTCGGCATAAAACTTACCCTATGGATCTTCCTGCTAAGCTAAGTCTTGTGTTCAGGAACAGAATTCTGGAAACTGAGATTCCATTTCCATAGGTCGGGGCTGCCTGTAGCTTATGGGAGGCTTTAGCTACCCCTGAATAATCTTGAAGTGGTTTTGATCTTTCAATGTGCCCCAACTTCTGGAGCTTCTGCTTCTGCTACGTACTGCTGACCTGCCCAGTAGGCATTGGTGGCTGGTATGACCGGTGTGTGAAGTGACGCAGTTTGATGATACTGTCCTTGAAGTTTTGTGCTGATTATTTTCCTGAGGGATTGCTGAGTGATGTGGATGGTGAACCATTGCGTCTGTGTCTCTGTAGGAATAGAGTATAGCCTTTTTGTGCTTTTTTTTTCTTTTTTTCTTCATTTTAAATGTGTTGGTTAACTTTATTTTGCAGTTGAAGGAACAACCAGGAGAGCAAAGATTGCCTGCACTACTTGTGTGGTGCCTGAGGTGTACCCCGTGGTGATAATGAGCCAGGTGTACAAGCAGACGCTGGCCAAGAGCTCGGACACCCTGGTGGGGGCTCATGTAAGAATTCATCGTTGCAACGAGTCCTTCATTTATCTTCTCTCTCCTCTCCGGTGAGTTTTTGTTCACTTGAGGCATGGTTAGATGTCTTTTCAGCAAGCACTAAGTTCTTTTTAGATGGACTAAGCAGTGAAAAAGTTCTGGTTTCGGTCTTTCCTGCTCACTGTCTCCTCACCCTCTTGTTCTATCACAGATCTGTGACCATTGAGAAGTGCCGGAACAGCACTTTTGTCCTTGGCCCCGTTCAGGCGTCTGTTCACGTCCACAGCTGTGACAACGTCAAGGTCATTGTGGTTTGCCATCGTTTGTGCCTTTCTTCCACCTCTGGCTGTACCTTTTACATTCTCACGCCTACCCAGCCTCTCATCCTCTTGGGCAACCAAGCGGTGAGCTTTGCCCCTTTCCACACCCATTATCCCATGCTTGAAGACCACATGGCACAGGTGGGCTTGGCCACCCTACCAAACTACTGGGACAGCCCCATGCTGGTGTGCAAGGAGAGCGGTGACACGAGTGTCTTCCGCCTCCTGCCGCCCTCGGACTTCTACACCTTCGTGATTCCTTTTGAGATGGAAGGAGACACCACAGAGACACCGGGTGGGCTTCCCCACGCGTATCAGAAGGCGCTGAGTCAGCGAGAGCAGAAGGTGCAGATCTGGCAGAAAACCGTGAAGGAGGCAGGCCTGACCAAGTGAGTGCTGCATCCGAACAGGAACGTGTGAGCTGCCTCACAGCTCAGCTCAGACATACAAATAGAAGATTCTTTTGATGTGGTTCAAAAAAAAGGCTTTAATAATGGGTTGGTTTGCGTGAGCCTTGTCTTGCATGCCATTTCTAGAGTATTAGTAATTAGCAATCTTGGGATCCTGGTCTTTGCTATTAATATAGCGAGAATAATAATGTTCACAATTGTAACTCTGAAGGAGGTGTTTTGTCACGGTTGTGTTTTCCTGGCTTGCGCAACACAAGGAAAAGCATGCCTGGGTACTGCCGAGGGCTGAGGTGAGGGGTTCACCCTGGCAGGAAGAGTTTACAACTTACTTCACGCTGGACGCTGTCTCTCTGCTATCTCTGTTCTGCTTTCAGTGTCGCGTGCCGCCGTGGGCGAGATCTGGGGGCATACCCTGAATAACAGCTCGACTAATTATTGGCCTGCAGCTGATTGGTGGTTGCTCTTAGCCCAACCTTGACACCGAGATTGAAGCTTTAAAATACTGTCCCATCTGGTGTTGAGGTGAGCTAAGAACGTGCATGTGAACCATTCCAACAGATCACCTCATGGACAGTAGCTTTTAAAGTCCTCTTTATCATATCGCATCGAATCCTCTGCCCAACTTTTACTGTGCTACCGAGGCCTATCCTAGCCCATCTCATGTGCTGCTGTGCCTCTTGTTTCTTTCCCAGCACCTATGGCCGTGTTCTGAAAAAGTTTGCTTTGCTTCCTTTGTCAGCGTGCTTTCTGCTGCCGCCAGCCAGGGTACAAATCTCTGCTGCCTTCAGTTTAGCTGCCTTTATCTTTTTAGGAATCTTTTTGGTGCAGCAACCTGAAGGACCTGGCGTCCTTTGCAAATCCAGAATGGGGATAGAAACCCAGATATTCAGTTGTAAAGGCTTGAAGAGATGAGAACAAGCGGTGTTCCCTGAGCTGTGCTTGAGCTGTATAAATTTTCTTTCTGTTCTGTGCTCAGTCGATGACTTGTAATGGGTGTGTAACTGGTCCTGATAAGCAGTGATCTCGGAGGGGTTTGTCCTCTGGGGAACACAGAATATGAAAACCTCCTCTTGGGTCAAACTGTCAACATTTCCCATCATACCAGGCTGAGGAGTTCTGGTCTATTTGATCGTTCATTGTTTTGGAGGGGCTCCCTCTGCTTCTCTTGTTCCTTTCTGAGATCCAGGCGCCTCTGTGGCGAGCGCAGAGGAGCCTGTGGTTTGAAAGAGCTCTAGACTGGGAGAGAGAAAGGATTCTGGGGCAGGGTTTTGTTATAGGTGCGAGTGTGGCTGAGCAGTAGTGACCCAGTAGTGGTGACAGAAGTGTAAAAACCTTCAAAACTCTCAAGTCCTCGAGTCTTGAAGGGCAGCAGAGGGGAAAGTGGTAACTTCAGCCCTTGCGCTGGAGTCATCCGTTAATGTCTATCAACCTCATCTAGGTGCTTCTTCCCCCTCCAGCAATTGTCCTCCCAGGGCTGTTCCTTTCCACCCCAGGGTTTTGTGAAGGTGTTTACCCTGTCAAAATCTTACTGTTAAAGAAATGTGAGGTAATACGGATGATGTGCTTAGATTTAACATCCTCTACAGCAGTCAGAGGAGGCAAGAGCTCGGTACTGGAGCGACTTGTTTCATAAAAGGGGGAAAACTGGCAGGTTTAGAAGCTTGCTGAAAAGAAACTGGGCAGCTGACAGTGTAAAATGTGCCTGTCTCCTGCAGGCAGAGAAACAACGAGGGAGACGACTAGGAAGCTTAGAGCAAACAGGATATCAGACATGTAGAAAGAAAAAAGCTGCTGTGCTTGAACTGGGAGGTGAAAGAGACTGTTAGAAATAAGACGACGTCTTTCAAGAAGTTGAAGTTGTCTGAATGAGGAAAGTGGGGCAAAAAAAGAATGTAAATCCTGCCAGGCTGAAAGTAAAAACCCCGTAAGACAGGACCAGTAAGACAGCTTGAGGAACAACTTGCAAAAGCATAAAATCCTGTTTATTCATTTTCCGAGCATATCAGACACAAAGTCTTTCAGGGTCAGTAGCAGATCAAGGTATATAAAAAGCACTTGGAGAAGATAAAACCATAAGGGAAGAAAGAAGTGGCTGCCTTTGTGTTCACTGTGGAGGAATTTAGGTTAGTTTCTGTCCTAGAACCCTGCTTTCTGGGGAACGTCTCAAATGGAAGCGATAGAACAAAAGAAGAGCCTTTAACTTGAAAAAAGGGTCTGGGTAGCCCGAGCCCCTCTGAAACTGAGTGGCACAAAAATGAACAGAGCTGGTTTGCTGCTTTCCCCAGTACAGGATGGGATCAGCACTTCAAATTAGGAATGGGTTCAAAGCAAAACCACATAAACTCTCCACAGGATGGTGGAAATGTTCATGTTTTACGTGGGTTCTGAAAGGAATTGCATAAGCTCATA
This sequence comes from Vanellus vanellus, assembly GCF_965231255.1. NCBI lineage: Eukaryota > Metazoa > Chordata > Aves > Charadriiformes > Charadriidae > Vanellus > Vanellus vanellus. The sequence goes on from NW_028128816.1 coordinate 8,076, forward strand.
GAAAAAAAAAAAAAGGGCAGCAGGAGTTACTCAATACTCATGCCACCTTTGGCTTAAGAAATCATGGAGCTGAGCTGATCCCAGATGGCTGGGGTGCTCTTCTGGAGAAATACTGCTGTGAACCTGCACTGCTCTTGGACGTCCACCAGTGGCAGAGACAGCCTGAGTTAAGTGACATACCCTGTTATTGCTGGTCTTACAAAAAACATCCCAAAAGTTATTTACCAGTAAAGGTAATTATTTGAGGAGTGTTGTTTCTATGCACACTTTTTTTTTTCCTGATCTCCATCCTCTCTCTTTCAGATGCTGTCAGAACAGAATTTTGTGTCTTCAATGCTTAAATGGTGGTTACTAATCTTCTTTTTCTCCCTTTTCAGACAGGTTTAATGTCTGCTCTGAAACGTAAAGCAGAGGAAGCCCTGGCGAGCAGGGTCGCTGTGCCAGTGGGCTGGGGAAGTTTGCGTAACTTCTCTAACTCTACCAATTTCTGCCTTTAGGGTTCATTATAGCAATATTTACTTGGTAAAAGCCTTCTCTTCCTGTTACAGGCAGTTCATGAACCAAGCCCAGCTCTTAGCTGATATGTATGGAAGCTTGTTTTGGTAGTGAAAGTGAGGTTTAGAAGTATAATATTGTAAATAAATGTGACCTTTGCATACTTCCCTGCTGATCTCCTTTTGGTTTCAGGGATCAGAGGAAAAAGTTCCAGATGTTGGTAGAAAACAAATTCTACGAATGGCTGGTTCAGACAGGGAACCGGCAGCAGCTGGATAGCCTTGTCCCTCCTGCAGTAGGCTCCAAGCAGGCAGCAGGATAGCGTCGTGTTCCTGTGCAGCATAAAGGAAAGGAAGGGTGAGTAGAGGGCACATTTCTCTTGATTCTTCTCTATCTAGAAGAATCGTCCCGTGTTTGTATGCACAGCCAAGGCAGAGGTGGAAGATGTAGGAGGCTGTTCAGTGGTCATTCTCCCAAGAGCCTTGCATTTCCTTTTCATTCTTATTTTGCAGTCAAAACTGCTTTTCAATTTCAACCTGTTCCCTGTATACTCAGCACCTCCCTTGTTCTCTGCAGGTGTTCTGTTTGATTTGTTAGGGAATCTGTGTGTGTCTGTAAAAGCAGATAGGCATATTGTACATAATCTGATGTGAAAACTTACTTGAACAGCTGCTCTTTCAAAGAGGCTGTGTGCATTAATTTCTGTACTTATCTGTCTCGCTTTTTTGCGTAAGAGAATCGAGACTTTAAATAATTCTTACTTTGTAGTGTTTTTCCCTTCCCAACTAGAAGTAGGTTAGGAGCTGGAGGCAAACCCTTATTGTGTTTTTCTGCCATTGCATGTTTCAAACCATTAGAAAGTTGTCGTTTTTTTTCCTTTTCTTTGGTCTTTGAGTTGCTTTTTAAAGAACTGTTGGGAGTAAAGTTTCCTCCTCTTATGTTGTTACAGAATTCTGGGAATGGGCAGCGATACACTGAAAACAGTTCTCGTTAAGACTTTGCAGCCGTCCTGCCCGAACACACTTGATGTGGACCTGACGCCCATCCTCGGCGTGGATTGGACTGTCTGTCTGCTTCAGGATTTCTAATCACTGCCGCTTTCCCAGGAATGTACTGTAGCTATTCTGTTGATAACCGAGAAGGTGCATGTCAGTAGAGGACGATGAAGTATGCCTTGTTGCAGATCCTTTAGTGGGGAGGCTGTCATTGTGATTAGCCTCTGTGGTGTGCCAGTATCCAGCAAAGCAGCCCTTTCTGGTGCGGAGGTGGACGCAGGGCCCTGGGCATCGCGTGCATCTTTATGGTACGAGCCGGCTGCGCTGTTTTTATAAATGTGAAAAAGCAATGTTTGGTTTTTAAATTTTTTTTTTATTTTTTAATGAATGAAATTCAGTGGATTTTTTTATATGGAGATGGCACTTAAGCAGTGTGATTTATGGAATTAACTTTCTTACACGTTTGCATTGTTTTGACAAATGTCAATAAAACAGAGTTCTCAGATAAGCCTGGCATATGTCCTGGGGAAGGAGTTTCACCTGTACAGTGGGTGTTAGCGGGACGCATCTTTGCTGCTTAATGAAATGCGAACCTGTCAGCTGAGAGAAGAGCACTAATTTATTAACAGCCATGGGACTGAAGGTTTTGAAGGCTGCCCTAGCACAGCATTTTAATATGCTTTTTCCTACCTTTAATATTTCTTGTAAAAATTATCAACTTGGATGAGTACAGTTCTTATGTGCTAGTGGAACCTGTCTTGGGGAGATGTGCTCGTAGCTGAGCACCTAAATTAGTTGGGCAAAATAGGCAAAGGCATGGCAGAGATGACCGAACGCAGCAGCTGTATGTGCTTTCTGAAGAGCTATCCAACCTGAGAGCAAGAGGAAGGCAGGGGCGTTTAGTGCTGTGGTGTACACGGCAGTTGTGATGCTAGAATTTTTCTGAAGGTCTCTCTTGGCTGCGGGGGAGGCAAGCGATGCAATAGACGGCGAGTTTATTATATTGAACTAACTTTTAAAGGAGGGGTGTTAAAAGCGACTGCGGTGGAGCTTTGAGATGTCCTAGTGAACATACTGAGGTGCCTCTCGATAGGACTTGGGTTGTGGTTGGACTCTGATCTTCATAAGACAGCATTTGGATAAAAAATACCTGTAAGGCCTCACAGCTTTCTAGCAGGAAGAGCTGTAAGCAGCAGCGCTAAGCGATTCAAGACGCCTGAAATGGGAAGAGGACGAGATGCCGCTGAGCATGTCTGTCTCAGACTGTCATATCTGACTGCGGTTTAGCGGAGCTGTGGCAGCGTACGTGGGGTGGCACGCAGAGCTGCTGTTGCGAGACTGCTTGTCCTGACAGATTTGAAATAGGGGCTGTGTGTTTCAGGCGCTGCTGTGCCAAATTCGTGGCCCTTTGTTTCACTAAGCCTTTGGGCTGGTGCAGTGAATAGCTGCAGAGGTGGTTTTTCATAATGCAGTGGCGCGGGGGGGTGGTGGTGTGGGTGTACATAAGCCAGCAATCCTCGCCCTCCCTGCTCGGTGGGCCAGAGCGTGGCTAAAAGAAATACTTTTGCTCCAACCGCAGACAGAGGTGTAAAGAGTTTTGAGTTGAATTTGTGACGCTGGCAGATTTTGTCAGAAATCTGGGCACCGTTCTGTACTATTTTGATGTGTGGAATCGCTCACTTTGGGGGGGGTGCGGCCAGCCATACTTCTTTTCCTCTGTCTGGCACCACTTGGAGCGATATAGCTGGAGCTGAGGGCAGGCTATAACAATAACGCAGCCTCTTTGCTGTTGCTGTTGCCATTGGGAGCTTCTGGAGCAGAGCCTCTACGCAGAGGCTGTTCTTTGCAGGCCCACGGTGTCTGCCCTGGGCATGTGTTCACCGTTTCCTAGCTGCGTCCTTCGCCGCATGGAAACATTCTCCGATAAATATCGGGTCTCTTCCTTAGAAATGGGGATGGGCCTTTTAGAGCTGACGAGGATGTCTTCTTGTTGAACATGCTTGAAAGGGAGAGAGCATCCAAATTGCCCCCCGTCCTCCAGGACTTGGCAGGGGGCTGCGTGTTTGGAGTGCATTTGGCAGAGTTTTGGTGTTCTGACTCAGCAAGTGGTAACAAAGGGAGGATGGCGAAGCCGTCCTTTATTCCATAATCCTGTTTGCTTTTCTGGAAACCGTCTATAGCCTCAGAATCACTGACTCAATTTTTGGATCCTATTCTCATGACAAAGCGGCTGTCTGGTTTAAAACGAGCCCATTATAAAAAGGGCTCCTCGGATCCTGGCTGTTTGTAACAGCTTCTGACGTTCCTCCAGCACCGGGGAGCTTGGCTGGAACGGAAAATGTCCAGAGCTGGAACCAAGGTAAGTTTATTTGCAGCCTATACGTGATTGTGGCTAGGAGTACAGAATTTATCCGGGGTAAATTATGGAGAAACTTTGGTTTCTCTGTTCTGCTGACAGCTTCCCCCTCTGTCAGTCTGTCGACAAGAGGAGGTGCTTGAAATCCCTCCCCAAATTGAGGGAAGCTGGAGCTGAGCCCCCCCTAGTCTTTTCCCAGATCTTGGCTGTTTCCTCTAGGTGTGGCTCTACCAGAGGATAGAGTCGAACACAGTGACCGGTGAAGGGATGTTCTAAAATGCAGGAGGATGTGATGCCTTGTAAATTGATGGTGGAGGCTGCTGTGCGAGCAGTGAGCGTGACGAGCAGCATTTGCAGAGCAGAGTCTTGTGGAAGGCTTCCTTGGGAGGAGATGAGTCCCGATGCCAGTGGCAGCCGCCACATCCCCCTTCCATAGTGGAGCAAAGGGTTTGCCCTGGATGATGACTGTAGCACCGAAGGCAATAGTGAGATGCGAACCGGCCTTGTGATTTGGTGGAATGGGCAGAGATGGATTTAAACTGGAGAAGGAGGTAGATCAGGAAGCTGGACTTTAGCTAGAGTAACGCGCATCAGATGAGGATCCAGCTCTAACGCTGTGGTCCTCAGTCATGAAGTTAGCAGAGCTGAGCTGGTTGGTCACGCAGACCGTGTTGCAGGGTTGGGACTGGGCAGGGATAAGCAGCTGGGAAAGAAAGGCGAGAACTTTGGGCTAGTGGCCAGTTTCTCCTGTGGAGTGCCAAGCAACTGTTAAGAGGCTGCGGACAGACGTGCACCTTTTCATTTTATTAGTTTTGCTTTTGGGTTACATTCCTTTTAACCCGTGGAGACCGTAAGACCCAAGGGGGCAGAGAGCTCAGAAGCAGAGTGGTTTTGTAGGTGCTGGTTGGTGCTGTGGAAGATCTGGATTCAGTCTCGGCTTCTCCGCGCCTTTCGCCTGTGATCTTGGCTCAAAGTGATTTGGCTATATCTGAGCAGTCTTTAGGAACCGAGGGTGGTGTGCTGCTTCCCTCTAACCTGGTGGCTGTCAGATTGCAGTGGTGTAACTGTGCCTAAAGAAGGTGCTGGGGAAACGTGACTGATTCGTGCTCAAGTCTCCTATCTGCTTGAAGAGACTTAAACACATCCTGCCTTTACCCCTGCTGAAAGCCGTGTCCCCTGTGAACCCGCTGCAGGGAATTTGTTGATTATGTGCTGCTGTGGTGCAGCAAAACGGCCAAGAGGAGTTAAGTCAGTGGTGGAGTGCAAATCTCATCTTTCCTCTGTGCTGTGCTCTTGCCTAGCACGTTCCAGGGAGAAGAAAAGGGCAAAAGAGAGAATTAAATGCTATTTCTCACAACCTAAGCAAGCGGTCTGCCCTAGAAAGGAATCGTTGCCCCTGTGCTTAGAAAGCAGTGGGCAGTACTGATGATTGCTTACAGTTATTGTTTATGAGTTTCCTTCTAACAGAGCTGCCGTTGGGAAGAAATATGATAAGTGCTATGAGGTGGCCAGGGGAGTAAGAGTTTTACAGTTCTTGCCATAGCAGATCTTCCATCTGCCAGGTAAGCCCCAAATAAGCAAAGTTTGGGCAGTGAGCGGTTAATGGGTTAGTGCTGTAAGCAGAGCAACTTGATGGCTTTACTGAAGGAAGGCGATTTGTGTCGGAGTAAGATGCGTCTGAAACGAACCGACGAATCTGGAATTGAAATCTGTAATTCACCTGTCATTATCCTGTGGGTGAGAACCGTCAGTCTGGTCTGTTTGTGCCTGAATCGTTGGAGGAAAGCTGAGAAGCGCTGAGTGTGAAGGTCTGAACTGCATTGAGGGTGTGTGCAAAGAGCTGTGGTGGAGAATGGGTGGGCCGGAGCCCTCTCCTTAAGTCTTCCTATAAATGGTCTCAGAATAAAACAGCGAACGACACTTGGTTGGTCACTGTTCTGTGGGAATGGCCATACCCTTAACGTGCTCTTGGATTTCTTTGGCTATGCGGCTTTATAAGTACAGGGAAAATACCCTCCTAGGAATGCCAGGTAGCTTTGCCAAATTGAAGTTCAGATGTGTTAGACTGAGTGGGGTAGGAACATCGAATGAGCTTTTCTGTTAGAAAATTCAAGGCCAACGTAACCGACTTCGCGCACAGTTCCTGTGATAGGGCATCGCAAGAGGAGCTGGTTCTGCTGGATGCTGTCCACAGAGACAAGACAGCTCATGCAGAGCCAGGACCAGAGGTCCTGTTCCTTTCCTGCTGCCAACTGCCCTGCTGCGAAGCAGGAGGAGGTGTCCCTCTGCCCGGGTGAGGTGCTCCCTGCACGGAGACCAGACCTGTGGTCTTACAGCCGTTGGGCAGAGTTCATTACGGAGCGCGCTGGACGCTCCCTGTGTGGACAGGAGCGGGACTGCAGATCAGAAGGGGCTGCAGAGCTCTTGGGAGTGAGGTTGAAGGCGGGGAGAGCTCATCAGCTGTCCAAGCGAAGGGACGAGCCGCGAAAAGATGCATCCCTGTGGAGGGTATGACTGTGATGCTGTGGCTTCCTCAACCACTGGCTTCAAGGAGAGGGCTACTGGTGGTGAGTGATTGCCAGACCTCTGAACAGGGCTTTCAGTGTTGCCTCTGGGCTTGTGCTGGCAGGTTTTTCAGGTGTGCCCTGGTTTGAGGGACAAGGTGCTGCCTCTAGGGTCAAAGATCCAGAAGCAGGAGCTGTAAAACAGCAGCAGGGTTGTGGCTGGCAAGGGCGGACCAGTGTGGTGAACTGCCCAAGGGTGGCAGTGTGGGAAAACAGGAATCGAACTTTTTAGCGCACACTTTGTACAAGTTTTATTCGCTTGCTGGAAAGATGGTGGTGATCTCCCAACTCTCCATTGCACTAAGGATGGGAAGAGCTTGCTCAGGAGGTGGGGCCAGGTTGTTTTGTATGTGCCGACTGCTTTGTAATGGGAGATCAGTCTCTTGAAAGTAAGAGGCAAATGAGAGGGAAGTAACATTGTCCTGATAAATGTCTACTGACAGGCCACAAGACCAAGGCCATAAATCCTCTGGCATGATTAGTCCGACTCCCCGTATGCCTGGTCAGGCTGGTGGGACACACTGACCAACCAGCATTAGGAAAACTGTGGCTAACTTATTTTTTTAACACAAAGTGAATGGGGGGGAAAAAAAAAAAAGTAAGTTGTCCTAGACTTGTATCTATCTCCTGTGGGACAATGAACAGTATTTTTAACAGTGGTGATGTTAGATCAATGCTGGTAGCCAAAGCACTTAGGTGAAGTACAAGCAGCCAGGAGAAGAAGGGTGACTGTGTGTCTTAACACCCAAGCGATGGAAAAACGATAAGGAAAATGGATTACGGAGCTCTGCATGTTAGATGTTTTAATCGCTGTGGCCAGAAAAATTCTCTCCAGAACATCTGGAGGAATTGGCTGAGGCAATCTCAGATGCTACCAAATAACCCAGCAGCAGGTATGGGGCTGATGCCGGACTGGAAGGCTGGAGAAGGTGAAATGTTGTCTTGAGCCTGCACTGCATTGGATCAACCAGCTTGCACATCAGTTGGTTCACTGCAAGGCTCTAGAAGACACTGGAGTAAGTCATCAAACTCCTATTAAGGTGGAAGATGGGCTGGTGACTGGGTGCAGCTGAAAGGGATCTGCTGAGACCGATTCATGTCAAACTTATGTAATTTTTGGCATGGTCTGACTTCACGAGGGATATAGTCAAACATTGTGATTCAGGAACCTTTATTTCAAAGAGCATCTCTTGATGAATAATTGTCATCTGGGAGGATCTGAAAATGGGGCTATACAAAGGACTGGTGTGAGTCTAGGGCTTGGCAATGTTTCCATGAAGGGGTTTTTGGAGAAAGCATGCATTGCCTCTCCAGGCCTGGCTGGGTTGGTGATACCTTGGGCAAGAGGAATGGGATTTGCTCACCAGCTCTTGAGATCATTACGAAACGGGTTGTGATCAAGTAGGGGAAAAAGGGACCCTAAGCAAAGTGCTTTGCAGTCAGCTACGTGGCTGTAGAGCAGCTCTTGGGAAAGAAGTGTGGTGACGGATCGGAAATCTGTCAGCCGTATTGCAAACCTGCAGCAACCAAAGCAGAAGAAGCCAACTGCAAACTCAGTCCTGGGATGTCGGTAGAAATGTGCTATCTACCACGGATGTGGAGTGCTCCTTTATTTTTTCTCGGCACTGATAAAGCTCACATGATGCCCAGCTTTTGGTGTTGACTTTTGAGAAAGCAAACTGTGGACCTGATGAAGTTGGTGGATCCAAGGAGAACGATCACAGGGCTGGAAGACATGACTGAGGAGGAGGTAGACCTCACCCCACCGCCTTATCAGTAAAGGTCTAATTGCAAACTCTCTGTGAGCCAATATAAATGGAACTCTTCGTGGTACAGTCTGTTGACTACTTAGGGCTCCCTTGGCTTTAATTTAGTAACTACTAATCTAGAGAAGGTGGGAGGGAAATGTATTAATAGTGTTTTGTTGTGGAGAGGACAGGGACTTCACCAAGGGACCTTTGGGTTGGATTGGGACACAACTAGGTGCTGGGAAGGGCAAGACACTGGTGGCAGCTGGAGGTGTTGGGGCCAGACTGGTGAATCGGCTGCCAGGGTTAGTTGGGATGCGGTTGATCTTGCTCAATGGTTGGGTTTGATGACTTTTTGACATCTCAAGGGCTCTGTTTTCAGCTATTTCACACCGTGATGCGGCTAGAATATGGCTGCAGGCATGTGCTGGGGGACGAGGAACCTCCCTGCTTTCCTTCTTCTGCTCGTGTTTCAGGTCACCTTCTATGAAGACAAGAATTTCCTAGGCCGTAGCTATGAGTGCAACAGCGACTGCCCCGATTTTCACACCTACCTGAGCCGCTGCAACTCCATTCGTGTGGATGGAGGCACCTGGGTGGCCTACGAGAGGCCCAACTTTACCGGGAACATGTACGTTCTGACGCATGGGGAGTATCCTGACTACCACCACTGGATGGGCCTCAACGACCGCCTCGGCTCCTGCAAAACCGTCCAGATAGTAAGTGCGACCTCTTCCCAAGGGACATTTTAATTTACGCGCCTATCATTAAAGGGTTTTAGCGTGCTTGTGGGTGGCCACCACCTTCCAGGGAACCCACGGGAGCTCCCTTGGAGAGGACGGCTAAAGGGGGTTTGCTCTTGCAGTCGTGCTCCGGGAACGGCGAGGTGTTTGGTGAGTGGAGAAGGTAAATCTCTTCCACCCTTGATTGCAATGGGAAAAAGCAGATCCCTCCGAGTCCTTTGTAGGTGAGTTTCTGGAGGAACAGCGGCACAGTTTTATCTACCTGTTCCTCCAAGGACTTCAGTGTCCAGGGAGGTTGCTCCGAGGTTTGCCTCTCGCTTTCCCCCCAGTCGTGTGCTGCCAACTGATCCAAATCTGAGAGTGGCCACGTGGCTTGTAGCAGTGGGATGGAGATGTTGCAGGAGCACCTAGAGCCTCTCTAGCAAGCCAGGGCTCCCTTCTCATACAGGGAACCCAATTTCGGTATCACCAAGTCCCTCTGGGCATGGGGACAACTGCCCCAGGAGCAGACCTGGAGTGACCAGGTGTGGGAGGGATGCCTGAAGCCCTCCTGGGGCATGTTTGGAGCAGCCCGGTGTCTCCTGGTGTTAGGAGAGCACAGGGTGATGTGTGTCTCCCCACTGCCGCACAGGAACCACGCTCATCCCCTCCTGACTGATGACGGGGAGATGCTTCTGCAGCCTCCAGCATCACCTGTCCTTCCACCAGCAGGAGATGGGATAAATGCGGGTTGCCAGCGAGCAGCGTTGACACCCTGTGGAAGCGCTGGGTGAGGGGGGAGGAGAAAGGAATAGAGGGAACGATCCCTTTGGGAAGCCGATGGGGAGAAGCGCCCTTTAAAACTGGCAAAGGTGGAGCGTGGATGGGGGTTGAGATGCTGAGTGCTGCTGTGTCTTTGCCAGCAGCGGGGTGGACGTTGGTGGGGATGTGTGGATCGCTGACTTGAGTAGCACGGCCGTGGTCTCCCGTCGCGTGGTGCGGGTCTCACAGCTGAGAAGGCCTTTTGCTTTAATGTCCAGAGTTCTAACGTCGCTTTGTGCCTGTTCTGGGTTTGAGCGAGGTCTAAATCCCTTTGCACAGGGCAGGGAGATTTTCCAGCTGGTTCAGAGCACTGCTCTGGCATAAGGGATGGAGCCAAAACACGCAGGAGATGAAACAGCAACGCTGCTTCCTCCAGCAGGATGAAATGTGGAGGCTTGATCCTGCATGTCCACCTGGTGCCTGGTTTCCCCTCCTGTGCGTGGGGAGGTTGCACAGGGACCTGCCGCTCGAAGGCATCGGGTCTGAGTGCCCCGGAGAAGCCGCAGCGGCAGCGCACGGAGCCGAGAGACCCCGCGGAGCTTGGCTGGGACCGGCAAGGAGAGCGGACTCGGGGAGGCGGGGGAAGAGGGTGTCCGGGCAGCTGCAGATTAAAACTGCCGCAGTGCCTTCAGGCGACGCAGCGCTTCAAATCGCAGTGGAAAATACCCGCGCTGTGTTTGCCTGTAATACAACCCAGCTGGGGTCACCAGCTCATTAAACTCCTCGTCGCCCGGAGGAGTGGGAAGTTGGAGGGGGGTCCGTCTCTCCTTCTGATGCTCGCGTGGAGTGGCTGAAGGGTTCAAACCAGCAGCGGGACGGGCGGGCTGCCTGGCGGAGAGAGCCCAGCGCTTGCTGACATGGTCTCATCTCTTCCCTGCAGCCTTCCTCCCTGTGAAACTGGGGCTGCGGTGGGGGTTTCGAGCTGCTCTGCTCTGGCTCGGTGCTTTGATGCCCTCTTTGCACATGATGTTGGGCCGAGAGTTACCTGGGCTGTGCTTTTGGGGGGCTGACGTGAGCCGTTAGGCCCTGTCCTGGTGTGCTGGGGAGGGTGGTTTGTACCTGGTCTGAGTCTGACCCTGCCTCGGAGCTGCTCCCACCCGCTGGAGTGTCAGAGCCAGGGACGTGTTGGTCCCTCCTTCCATCCCTCCCCCATTTTCTCTCCCCCTGCCTTTTTTTTTTTTTTTTTCTAGCCAAGTGGAGGCCGGGGCCACATCCAGATATTTGAGAAGGGAGATTTTGGCGGGCAGATGTTCGAAGCCACCGAAGACTGCCCTTCCGTCATGGAGGAGTGGCACATGCGCGAGGTCCATGCCTGCAGAGTGCTGGAGGGCACCTGGATTTTCTACGAGCATCCCAACTACCGGGGCAGGCAGTACCTGCTGCCCAAGGGCGAGTACCGCAAACCCGTGGAGTGGGGAGCCGCCAGCCCCGCCGTCCAGTCCTTCCGCAGCATCGCCGAGTGAGGCAGCCCCTTGACCAGGCTGCCGGAGGCCGTCAATAAAGCAACTGAGTCGCTCAGCTCCGCCTGTCCTGCTTCTTCCTGGCGTCTGCGTGCCAGTTATCCTCCCCCGGTGTGGAGCTGAGCCTCCTCCTCCTCTTCCAAGCAAAACACCCTCCACCAGCCCCGATTGCCTCCGTCTCTGCTGTCGTCTCCTTACTCCCCTCCATCCCACTGCTGCTCTCTGGGTAAAAGCCATCCCGAAGCTGGCGCTTGTGCCCCGGCGTTTGGCTGCTCCGGTGGAGCAGTGGGACCACCCGTCCCCAGGATTCCAGTTTTTGGTGCTGGTTGGAGGTGGCTCAGTCCGTCATGAGACTGGGGAGTCCCTGCTCGCTGTGTGGCTGCCCTGTGGCAGCTCCGGGAGAAGGGGCTGCTGGTGGCTGGGGAGAAGGGGTGAGGTTTTGCATCCATGCCATGTGCATTGAGACCCCCCCCATGGGGAGCTTGAGCAGACAGCAGATGTCCTTTTTGCTGGAGGAGCATGTCCCTCTCGTGATGCATGGGGCAATGGGATGGGGGGGGGGGGAAGTGGAGATGAGAAGCAGGGATCCCACAATCTCCATGGGGGATGCTGGGGACGCTGGCAACACAGCGTGGCACGTTCAGGGTGGCCCTTGTAGGTTCAAGGATGCTTAAAATGGGGCTAAGCACCGCGTCGAGCTGGGCAGCTGGAAGGGGAAGAAGAGGCTGGACGTGGACAGAGACGTCGAGTGCCTCTGAAAGCCGCCCTGGGATGCTGAACGATCTCAAAGGGCAGGAGAAGGTGCGGGGAGCAGAGAGGGACCCTCGGGCTCCCGGTCAGCCCAGTTCGCCGCCAGCTGGGGCGCCCCGTTTTGCCCGGTGCCGCTAGATGTCAGGCTGGACCCGCGCCGTGGCCGCGTGCCCAGGCGCAGGAATAACTGATGTCCGCTGCGCGGGGGACACTCTCCTCCCGGGCACCCCGGGGACCCCCAGCCTGTTTGCATACCGAGCCGAGGGGCTTTGGCGTAATGACGCTGGATGTAGAAGCAGAGCCCTTCTAGCCATGCTCCCCGGTCTCTCCCCGCTTGATGTATGAGGTTATTACGGAGCAGGGAGGCAGGTTAAGTGATGCTTGTCAAGCCGTGCCGCTGCGACCCCCCCTCGGGACCCCAGCCGCCGGCGGGGAGTGGGAAGGGGCTGCCGAGAGGGGCAGCTCTGGCCCCACGGGCTTCCCCCGCCACAAAGGTGGGCTGAAGATGGTCGCCCTCCTCCTTCTCCTCCTCTTCTTGCCGTGACCCTGCAGTTCACCCCCCTCCCCAAAAAACTTAGACCCCTGCCCTGTTTCAGCCCTGTGACGCAAAGGGTGGTGCATCCCCTTCGCCGACTTCAGTCCTTTCTCCTCCATCATGGGTCAGCAGGATGCGGGCAATTCGGCATTACGGTTGGGTCTCGGTGCATTTTTTCCCTAAAATATTTCTCCAGGACCAACCATTACCCAGCTCCAGCTCCCCTTCTCCCCCCCAGCTCCCGGTAAAGCTCTCCAAGGGCTCCCGGCTCCTGCCTGCGCGAGGCACCGGCTCCAGCGTGGCCTGGCCACCCGTTTTTGCAAGGGAGCCTCTCGCTGACCCCGTTTTTTGGAAGGAAAATCTCCTGCAGGTAGGCGTACTCCGGCCGGTGTGTTTGCAAACCATCTCCCACCCTGATTTTTGGGGAATTTCTGCCCGGGCAGTGTGTTTTTCCCCCTCTTGCATCCCCTGCTGTGGGGTCCGTCCCACTCTGCAGCGGGTGTGGGAGCCGCAGTGGGCAGATTTTGGGATGCTACAGCCCCATGGCTGCTGGCGTACGTCCACCCCGCAGCATCGCAGGGACCAGACCCGGTTCTGGTTTGCCCTTACGCTTCACCCCATGTCCTTCCCTCCCCTTACACTGCTTGATCCCACCAGGAAAACGCAATTATCCCAAATCTTCCCCCTCCCCTCCTCCTCTGGCCGGCTCTTACCCGCTGCTGAATTTTGCATTGTGCCCTGAACGTTGGCAACGGACGCGAATAACAATAAAATACGCTCGTTGGTCGTGTTTTTTTTTTTTTTTCTTAAATTTTTTTTTTATTATTATTATTTTATTATTAGTCTAGATTACTTTTTCCATCGGGGGCTCCCTTGCCACGGCTGCGGGCAGAGGGGAGCGCGTATGGAGATGAGTGGTGGTGGTGGTGGGAGGGGGGGAGCGCGGGCAATCCGAACTCAGGCTGCTGCCGCCGCCGGTTTCTTGCTTGACAGCTAATTTCCATTTTTCAGTATCAGGGGGTCTGCTCCGGTAATTGGCATGCAGATTGTGTCTGATGGGCCTGTTAGACACGAGAAAAGACTCGGCTAGTTAGAATAAGCCAACCCCGGGCTGATGGATGGGGCGTAAGGAGGTCATTGCGAGAGAGAATATACAGATGCCCGCGTGCAGGCACCTACAAAATTTCACATTTCGTGCCCTCCTCCCCCCCCCGCCCCCCCTCCGCTCCTACTTTCTTTATCCGGCGAACTCTAATCTATCATGTTTCATTGAGACAAATCCGGCTCCATTTCTCTCTCTTCCCTTTTTCCCTTTAAGGGAAATGTGATGGAACCTGCTCCTGGATTTAATAAGAAGATGGTGCGGCGTAGCAGGAATTAAAGCGGTGCCATGCTTCATTAGCAGCTGGGGATCACATGGAGCTGGCCCAGATGTTAATTACACTTTGGGAATTAATTGGTATAAGGCGTTCCTCTCCTCCATCATCTCTAATCCGGCAGGGGTGCGAGGACTTCTGGAGGCGGAGACCACTGGGTGGGTGCCTGAGTCCCCTCCGTCCGGCGCCGACCGAGGGGCACAGGTTGGCTTTGAAATCTTGAAGCCACCTCCATTTCTGTCCCCTTGGTGCCCCAAAGACCTGCTGCTGGTTGCCCCCCCCCTCCTTCCCCCTCTTTTCCTCCCTGCGCCACTGTCCTCCGAACTTTTTCTCCAGCTGCTGGGGAGAAGCGGGTCCAGGTGGGACTGGGGGATGGTGGGGGGTGGCACTGCTTTGAAGGAGGAAAAAACGTCCCCCTTGAAGCTGGCTGTCCCCAGGGGGCGCCCCAGGACACCTTCTTTGAGGGCCGGTGGGATGGTGGCTTCCCTTTCTCCATCCTTGGTGGCCCGTCCCTTCTTCTCCATCTCTGGGTGCAGACCCCCCCCACTTCCCCATGCTGCACGGGAGAGCCTCAACCTGCTCCTGCCGCCGAAATCCCCCCCCCAGTTCTCCAAGGAAACTGGTCTCCAGTCTCTTCCCTCCCTTTTTCCACCTTGGACGCAACCCGATGAAATGCAAAAGCTGCTAAAAAGCTGGGCGGGGGGTGGGGTGGGCTTTTTTTTTTTTTTTTTTTTTTGCCAGAGGACAGAAATGATACGCTTGGAAATGAAGAATATTCCTCTGAATGCTGCCAATTTGTTCCTTTTCTGAGCCGGCTGGTGGCGGCCCAGCGTGGGGCACGGTTATCTCTGCGACGGAGCATCAGTATCTTCGGGTTTCCTCCTGGGCTGGGAGAGATTGCCGCCCGGCCTCAGTGGGACACTCGCGCTCAACTTTACCTCCTCCCCCCCTGCCCCAAAATTGCTTCCAGGCCCTGACGGCGCGAGCTCGCTGCCACGGCAGCCTCAGCCAGGGCTTGGCCGGAGCTCTCACCGTGGCGGGAGTGACACGGGTGGCCCCGGGTGGCAGCAGAAACCCTCCTTGCTGCGGGCAGGGCCTCAGCTTTCGTCCCGCCCGCAAGTGGTCCTCAGGGTTTTGTGGGTCTTCTATTGGCGTTGTCGGTGCTCTTCAGTTTTGAGGCAGCAGCCAACTCGATGCAGGCCCCTTCCCCCCCTCCCCCCGAAGGTCTTTAATGTCACTTCAGTGAGACACTTCATCGCTGTTTGGTTCCCTTGGAGCCCTTCTCGCTGAAACCAAAGACCCTGTAGATTCAGCAGCTTCCTTGGCCCACACCTGGGCAGTCTCTGAAGGTCCTCACAGGTTGAGAGGGTTGGGGGTGTTCAGCCCGGAGAAGAGAAGGCTCCAGGGAGACCTTATAGTGGCCTTCCAGTCCCTAAAGGGGTACAGGAGAGCTGGGGAGGGACTTTTTACAAGGGCATGGGGTGACAGGACGAGGCGGAGTGGCTTCAAAGTGGAAGAGGGGAGATTTAGATGAGATATCAGGAAGAAATTTTTCACTGTGAGGGTGGTGAATCACTGGCCCAGGTTGCCCCGAGAAGCTGTGGCTGCCCCATCCCTGGAGGTGTTCAAGGCCAGGTTGGACAGGGCTTGGAGCAACCTGGGCTGGTGGGAGGTGTCCCTGCCCATGGCAGGGGGGTGGAACTGGGTGGTCTTCAAGGTCCCTTCCAACCCAAACCATTCTATGATTTTATGGCACATGCTTTGGTTTTGCCTGTGCAGCCCTTCCAGACATCCTCCTTTCTTCTGTTTTATCTGTGAAGCACCTTGTGCATCCCCTGTAGACACAGCTTGAAGTGCAAAGGTTGCATGGAGCAAAGTGTTTCAGGAGGAGATGGTGGAGACGGGCTCTATCCATCCTGGTTTGAGTGTGTGGATAAAGTCCGTCCCACTTCGGGGTGAGCAGAGCTTTCGAGCCATGCACAAGAGCCGAGCTGCATCGTTTCTCACACGAATCTGTGTACCCACACGTACACCCTGGAGACCCCTCCGCTGCCTGCTGAGGGTCACACGTGATGTGCTGGCCACGCGCTGGGTTGGCCGTGCCCACCAGTGGGGTGTGCAATGTGACGGGTGAGAGCTGCCTCTCTGGGACAGGCGAGTGGTGATGGGGGGAACCGCTGCCATGGGGAGATGTCGGCACCCCAACTTGGGGCTCTGCAGCTCCCCTGAAATCACCAGAGGGAGAAGAGGAGGAAGGTGCTGCCCAGGGGATCAGCCTTGCCTTTGGCTGTCCCCAGCAGAGGGCAATAGAAGCAAGTGGAAGAGATGAGACCTTGGAAGCGATGTGCAAGAGGAGCAGTTTCCAAGCCAGAGTGACCCACCAGCGCGGCGATGTGCTAAGGGGAGCGACGGCAGGAGTGGTGCTTGAGGGGGGGCTTGAGGAAGAGGTCAAAGCAAACCAGAGTGATTTAAGGATATTCTGGTGGGAATTAAAGCAAAACGATGCTTTCATCAGTCCAAAATTAATTGCTTTGGGTTTGGATGGAGAAGGAAGGGGGGGATATTTAACCCTTTTGTTTAAACTTTCTTGATTTTAGGCCAGTTTTTAAGTGATGGGCAGGGTTGAACACCTCCAGCGGAGGCTGCTGGAAGGAAAGGCTCCGAGAGGCCTCACCACCGATTACCTTCCACC